>NW_027361936.1:3645000-3865000 GCF_039654945.1 Dendrobates tinctorius
GCCCCATCTATCATTCTCCAGAGTATAGTGCTCCCCAAAAATTGCTGTCCCAACATTGAAAACAATCAAATAAGTCTCCTCGCTAGGGAATCCCTGTACTTGTCTGGACAGGTGCTGTAGCTTGCTTAACAGCTCGCCAGC
The DNA here is from genome assembly GCF_039654945.1 of Dendrobates tinctorius. Taxonomy (NCBI): domain Eukaryota; kingdom Metazoa; phylum Chordata; class Amphibia; order Anura; family Dendrobatidae; genus Dendrobates; species Dendrobates tinctorius. Next base: position 3,645,142 of record NW_027361936.1, read on the forward strand.
CGTTCTCACACCCAGTATGGATTGCACGTGATTGCACAAAGGTTAGAAAGGGTACCGTATCCCTGGATAACATGTATGGATAGCGTACACATTCAAAATATATGTCTCAGGAGGCAGGCTCAGACGGTGTTAGGCCCAGTATGGATTGCACGTGATTGCACAAAGGTTAGAAAGGGTACCGTATCCCTGGATAACATGTATGGATAGCGTACACATTCAAAATATATGTCTCAGGAGGCAGGCTCAGACGGTGTCAGGCACAGTATGGATTGCACGTGATTGCACAAAGGTTAGAAAGGGTACCGTATCCCCGGATAACATGTATGGATAGCGTACACATTCAAAATATATGTCTCAGGAGGCAGGCTCAGACGGTGTTAGGCCCAGTATGGATTGCACGTGATTGCACAAAGGTTAGAAAGGGTACCGTATCCCCGGATAACATGTATGGATAGCGTACACATTCAAAATATATGTCTCAGGAGGCAGGCTCAGACGGTGTTAGGCCCAGTATGGATTGCACGTGATTGCACAAAGGTTAGAAAGGGTACCGTATCCCTGGATAACATGTATGGATAGCGTACACATTCAAAATATATGTCTCAGGAGGCAGGCTCAGACGGTGTCAGGCCCAGTATGGATTGCACGTGATTGCACAAAGGTTAGAAAGGGTACCGTATCCCTGGATAACATGTATGGATAGCGTACACATTCAAAATATATGTCTCAGGAGGCAGGCTCAGACGGTGTCAGGCCCAGTATGGATTGCACGTGATTGCACAAAGGTTAGAAAGGGTACCGTATCCCTGGATAACATGTATGGATAGCGTACACATTCAAAATATATGTCTCAGGAGGCAGGCTCAGACGGTGTCAGGCACAGTATGGATTGCACGTGATTGCACAAAGGTTAGAAAGGGTACCGTATCCCCGGATAACATGTATGGATAGCGTACACATTCAAAATATATGTCTCAGGAGGCAGGCTCAGACGGTGTTAGGCCCAGTATGGATTGCACGTGATTGCACAAAGGTTAGAAAGGGTACCGTATCCCCGGATAACATGTATGGATAGCGTACACATTCAAAATATATGTCTCAGGAGGCAGGCTCAGACGGTGTTAGGCCCAGTATGGATTGCACGTGATTGCACAAAGGTTAGAAAGGGTACCGTATCCCTGGATAACATGTATGGATAGCGTACACATTCAAAATATATGTCTCAGGAGGCAGGCTCAGACGGTGTCAGGCCCAGTATGGATTGCACGTGATTGCACAAAGGTTAGAAAGGGTACCGTATCCCTGGATAACATGTATGGATAGCGTACACATTCAAAATATATGTCTCAGGAGGCAGGCTCAGACGGTGTCAGGCCCAGTATGGATTGCACGTGATTGCACAAAGGTTAGAAAGGGTACCGTATCCCTGGATAACATGTATGGATAGCGTACACATTCAAAATATATGTCTCAGGAGGCAGGCTCAGACGGTGTCAGGCATAGTATGGATTGCACGTGATTGCACAAAGGTTAGAAAGGGTACCGTATCCCCGGATAACATGTATGGATAGCGTACACATTCAAAATATATGTCTCAGGAGGCAGGCTCAGATGGTGTTAGGCCCAGTATGGATTGCACGTGATTGCACAAAGGTTAGAAAGGGTACCGTATCACCGGATAACATGTATGGATAGCGTACACATTCAAAATATATGTCTCAGGAGGCAGGCTCAGACGGTGTCAGGCACAGTATGGATTGCACGTGATTGCACAAAGGTTAGAAAGGGTACCGTATCCCCGGATAACATGTATGGATAGCGTACACATTCAAAATATATGTCTCAGGAGGCAGGCTCAGACGGTGTCAGGCACAGTATGGATTTGACGGCCCAGATTACACAGCGGAGGAGCAGGGAGAGGTAAAGATTGCAAATGCTGGGGCACTGCCCAAGCAAGGGGGGCCCACTCGTGGGCGTCGGTACTGGCACTGGGCCCCTCATAGTACAGCGGTGTGTCTGACGGCGGGTGTGCACCACCACCGTCAGAGACACTTGATTGCACTATGAGGGACCCTGTGCCAGTGCCCGCGCCCAAGAGTCGGCCTACCCACCTGTCCAGGGCAACGGCACTCGCACGGTGTCGTGCGGTAGGTGGTGACCCCGGCCATGGGGGGGGAGGCAGCACAGTTAGGGAGTTTTAGAAAGTGGCATATGTTGATGTTGGACATTCAGCTGATGCAAAAGGCGAAATAGGTGAAGTACCAGGAAGAGGTGGACCAAAGCAAGCCATTTTTCTGTCACCCTATGTGTCATCAGGGGAAGGTGGGACAAAATCCTTGGAAACCCATGCGTGGTTCATTTTAATGAAGGTTAGATCATCCACATTTTGGGTTGACAGACGGGTCCTTTTTTCTGTCAGGATTGATCCAGCTGCACTGAAGACTCTTTCCGATAGCACACTTGCAGCTGGGCAAGCGAGCTCCTGTAAGGCATATTGGGCCAATTCAGGCCAGGTGTCCAGTTTAGCGGCCCAATAGTCAAAGGGGAATGACCTGTGTGGGAGAACATCGATATGGGAGGAAAAGTAGTTTGTAACCATAGTTGACAACTGCTGTCTCCTGTCACTTTCCATCGATGCAGTATTACCAGTTGTGTGAGCGGTATTTGAAAAATCAGTCCACAACATTGTCATGAAACCCCTGTCTCCAACGCCACTTCTGCTGTGTGCACCACGAACACCTCTGCCAAGCTGCCCCCGGCCCGTACGGCTCGTGTGAGAACCATCACCGCTGCTGTGTGCTGGGAATGCCTCAAGCAACCGATTTACCAGAGTTGCTTGCTTATTAGCCAATATTAGGTCAAGGTTCTCCTGTGGCATGATGTTTTGTAATTTGCCTTTATAGCGTGGATCCAGGATGCTGGCCAACCAGTAGTCGTCATCGTTCATCATTTTGGCAATGCGGGGGTCCCTTTTTAGGATTCGCAAGGCATATTCTGACATGTGGGCCAATGTTCCCGGTGTCAATGATGCACTGCGAGTGCTGGGTGGAGGAGCACTTTCTGGCAAATCCACATCCCTCCAGTCATGCACAAACCCTGTACCAGACCTTGCCATGCCAACATTTTCACTTGCCCCACGAGATGCATCCTCCTCCCCTAAGTAATCATCCCCATCATCCTCCTCCTCCTCCTCTTCTTCCTCCACCTCGTCCAGGAGAGGTCCCTGAGCAGACAATGGCTGAATGTCATCAAGGATTCCCTCCTCCTCTTCCTCCTCATCAACATTGGCTGCAGACGCCTGCTCCTTAAGGTGCGTCAAAGTTTGCATGAGCAGACGCATAAGTGGGATGCTCATGCTTAGGATGGCGTTGTCTGCGCTTACCAGCCGTGTGCGTTCCTCAAAACACTGAAGGACTTTACAAAGGTCTTTCAGCTTCGACCACTGCACACCTGTCAACTCCATGTCTGCTCTCAAAGTGCCTGGCCGTGTATCCTCCCACAAATGCATTATGGCCTGCCTCTGCTCGCACAGCCGCTCCACCATGTGCAGGGTGGAGTTCCACCTTGTTGCAATGTCGATAATGAGGCGGTGGTTGGGAAGGTGGAGCAATCGCTGCAGCTTCTGCATACGAACGGAGTGTACAGGCGACCGGCGGATGTGCGCGCACAGTCTTCGCACCTTCTGGAGCAGGGCTGTTAACTCCGGATAATTTTTGAGGAAGCACTGCACCACCAGGTTCAAGGTGTGAGCCAAGCAAGGTATGTGGCTGAGTTTTGAAAGGGCTATGGCTGCCACAAAATTACGGCCGTTATCACTAACTACCTTGCCTGCCTCAAGATGTACACTGCCCAGCCATGACTCTTGTCGCTTCAAGTACTCGGACAGCACCTCGGCGGTGTGTCTGTCGCCCAAACACATCATCTGCAACACAGCCTGCTGACGCTTTCCACTAGCTGCTCGATAGGGGGACACATCGTGTGCAACAGTGGCAGCTGCAGATGGAGTGCTCGTACGACTGCGCTCTGTGGACGAGCTTTCGCTTCTGGAGGAGGAGGAGGAGGAGGAGGGTCGAACGCCTACAGCCAACTGTTTCCTATACCATGGGCTAGGCAGCACTGTCCCACCACCGCTGTCCCCTGTGGACCCTGCATCCACCACATTAACCCAGTGCGCAGTGATGGACACGTAACGGCCCTGGCCATGCCGACTGGACCATGCATCAGTTGTGAGGTGCACCTTTCCGCTCACTGACTGTTTGAGTGCATGGACAATGCGGTCTTTCACATGATGGTGGAGGGCTGGGATGGCTTTGCGAGAGAAGAAGTGGCGACTGGGTAGGTCATAGCGTGGTACTGCATAGGCCATGAGTTCGCGGAAAGCTGTGCTTTCCACCAACCGAAAGGGCATCATCTCAAACGAGATTAGTTTGGCAATGTGGGCGTTCAAACCCAGTGTACGCGGATGAGAGACTGAGTACTTTCTTGACCTACTCATAGTGTCTGGGAGGGTGAGCTGGACTTGAGAGCTGCATATGGTGGAAGTAGCGGTGGACAGGGCGGACTGAGAGAGGGTTGATGATGGTGATGGAGTTGGTGTTCTTTCTGATGGCCTAGAATCAGTCTTTCGTTGATATAACAGTGGGATTCCCTGACTGCTGTGGTCTTGCAACGACACCTCAACATTTGCTGCTGTGCTAACCGGTGGGCTTACAGTGGGGGAAACAATGTAGCATTGCTGACTACCTTCGTTGTGATCAGTTGCACATGTGGCACTTGAGGTTTGGTGTTGTGTCCACGCTTGCAAGTGCATGCTGGTTAAATGTCTAAGCATGCAACTGGTATTCAAATTTTTCAGATTTTTCCCTCGGCTAAAGGTCTTTGCGCACTTCTTACAGATAACCTTGGCCTGATCATGAGGATTTTGTTCAAAAAAGTGCCACACTGCACTCTTCCTACTTTGGCAGACATTTTGCGGCCTAGCACGCTGTGATCTTTTGACCCTCTGGACAAGCTGTCCAGCAACTCTTTTGATGTTTGGAACCTGTCTTTGGAGTGCTCCGGGCCTGCCAGATAACAGCTGTTGCGATGTCGATGTCTGCTGTGGATGCTCCTCATCTGAGCTATTGGAAGCAGCACCCTCTTCCCCCAATGGATGCCAATCTGGGTCAACAACTGGGTCATCCATCACCTCCTCTTCTATGTCATGTGCACCTTTCTCTGTGTCACCGTGTATGGTGGTATAGTGTGCGGGAAGGGGCACCTGAGTCTCATCAGGGTCAAAATCTGGCTCTGTACACTGCGAGGACAATGTAGTGCTCTGAGTGAATGTACCAGCAGAATCATCCTTCAGCGGCTGTGCATCAGTGCACTCCATGTCAGATTCATCTTGGCCTGGGTAATTCACCATTTCACTTGATAATCCAGGCATGGTATGTGAAAACAGCTCCATGGAGTAATCAGTAGTATGGCCTGCGTCATCCTTCAATCTTGGTTGGGGTGAAGGACACAAGGAAAGGTGTGGTTCATGAACATGAGCCTCCAATGACGACTCAGTGCTTTTACTTTTTACAACTGAAGAAGAGGAGGCGATAGAGCTGGAGGCTGAGTCAGCAATGTAAGACAAAACTTTTTCCTGATGCTCTGCCTTTAAAAGCGGTTTGCCAACTCCTAGAAAACTAAGCGTTCGAGGCCTTATGTAGCCAGACGATGACGCAGGGTCAGCACCTCCTGCATTCGGTCCTATTTTGCTCTTGCCACTACCATCAGATCCACCACCAACACCATCATTACCAGCTGCCAACCCCAGCCCAATTCCACGGCCTCTTCCACCAGCCTTCCTCATTTTTGGTAGAAATGTAGACAAAATCCAACAAACTATATAGTAATGTAAAACAAGGTACAAGGTGTCTATAGGACAGGGGAGATTTAGAATTTCTGCACACACTTGTGGACAGTGGACACTTTTGGATTGTGTGAGGCCCACTGATATCTGAGCGCTATGTGACAGGCTCGATGGCACAGCTGCCTGTGACCAAAGTGACGAGAGGATAATGGAGATTTTGAATCTCTGCGCACACTTTTGGACACTGGACACTTGTGGATTGTGTGAGGCCCACTGATATCTGAGCGCTATGTGACAGGCTCGATGGCACAGCTGCCTGTGACCAAAGTGACGAGAGGATAATGGAGATTTTGAATCTCTGCGCACACTTTTGGACACTGGACACTTGTGGATTGTGTGAGGCCCACTGATATCTGAGCGCTATGTGACAGGCTCGATGGCACAGCTGTGACCAAAGTGACGAGAGGATAATGGAGATTTTGAATCTCTGCGCACACTTTTGGACACTGGACACTTGTGGATTGTGTGAGGCCCACTGATATCTGAGCGCTATGTGACACGCTCGATGGCACAGCTGCCTGTGACCAAAGTGACGAGAGGATAATGGAGATTTTGAATCTCTGCGCACACTTTTGGACACTGGACACTTGTGGATTGTGTGAGGCCCACTGATATCTGAGCGCTATGTGACACGCTCGATGGCACAGCTGCCTGTGACCAAAGTGACGAGAGGATAATGGAGATTTTGAATCTCTGCGCACACTTTTGGACACTGGACACTTGTGGATTGTGTGAGGCCCACTGATATCTGAGCGCTATGTGACACGCTCGATGGCACAGCTGCCTGTGACCAAAGTGACGAGAGGATAATGGAGATTTTGAATCTCTGCGCACACTTTTGGACACTGGACACTTGTGGATTGTGTGAGGCCCACTGATATCTGAGCGCTATGTGACAGGCTCGATGGCACAGCTGTGACAAAAGTGACTAGAGGATAAGGGAGATTGGATTGCTTTTAAAAAAGCAGTTTGCGGAGCAGTGGGTAAACAGCAATGCCAGCGTGTCAGGAAGCCTTAAAAGGCAGCCCAACAACCAACACCACTGATACACCACAATATAGCCTCCCCTTGCACTGCACACACAGTGACTTGTGTGTTGTACAGGCCAAATCGCTAGCAGCAGAAGCAGTTTTTTTGTCTTCTTCCCTGCCTAACGCTCTCCCTACAGAATCAGCAGCAACCTCTCCCTATACTAAGATCGGCAGAAGTAAGATGGCAGTCGGCGTGACCGCCCTTTTATACCCCCTGTGACGCCCACCAAAGCAAGCCAATCACTTGCATGCCCTTCTGAAAGATGGTGGTGACCCGTGCCTAGGTCATCACGTTGCCCCCAGTGTCCGTGGATCCTGATTGGCTGAAAAAGAGCGCAAAACAAACTTTTGAAACGCGACTTTGGCGCGTAAGTCGCCGACCTCGTGGCCGACCTCATCCTAGGGTCGGGTTTCGTTTCATGAAACCCGACTTTGCCAAAATTCGGCGACTTTTGAATTTTTTCGACCCGTTTTGCTTAACTCTAACTGTGAGTAAAGCTTTGGAACTACAAGCCCCGGTGTCCTCCATTCATTCCTGCGCCAACACACCTGGTACCGCTACATCTGGTTACCAGCTTCTACACTGCCCGCACCTCTCAGCTACCCCTACATCCACACTGCCCTGGGACTACAGCTCCACCTGTGGGAAGCTTCACCATCTTGGCTGCAGCACACCACCAGTCCCAGAGGATCTGAATGTAGCGTCGGCTTAACATCTCCCTTGCCGAGCACCACAGGTGGCGTCACGAACTATTCATCAATTCTACTTCATTGCTCTTGCCCCCCGCTTTTACCATGGAGCCCCACGGCCACGGACCGTGTCACAGCTTCCGTGACAACTCCCATTGAGATCAACGGGCCCGGTGCCGAGTACCCCGATAGCCCTTGCCGGGGCGCCCCACTTAGTCAATCAGAATTCCGCTCTCTTTATATGGTTGATTTAGTCCACATTCAGATCAGTTACTTACTAGTGGACTTTTTTGATGAATAATTTTTTCTAGAGTCAGTAACAAAGCAAAATTACTTTTAACTCTCTGCACTGGATAAAATTAAGGCTGAGTTCACACGTGGCGGTTTTTTTGCATTTCCTGTTTTAACTGCGCGACTTTGCCGCGAAAACACGAAAAATAAGCATCCCATGCATTCCTATGGGATTCAGCAATGCTGTGCTAATGCTGCTGTTTTTACCGCGGCGGAATCGCTTTGTGGTAAAAAACGCAGCATGCTCATTAATTTTGCGAAATCGCGGCGATCCCGCACCCATAGGAATGCATTGTTCTGCTTACTTTCCGCATGTGGCTGTGCACACCATGTGAAAAGTAAGCAGAACAATTGCGGATGGTACCCACGGTCCGGAGGAGACTGTCCTCCGGGCTTTGGGTACCATATACCTGTAAAAAATAGAATTTAAAATAAAAAATATTGTTATTCTCACCTTCCGACGTCCCGCACAGGCTTCCCGCCTCTCTCTACGCTCCTGTTCCCAGTACTCCTTTGCGAAAATGCCCGCGATGACGGTAGTAAAAAGTTGGTCACACTTGTCAAACACTATGTTTGACGAGTGTGACCAACCTGTCAATCAGTTCTCCAAGCGATGCTACAGATCGCTTGGAAAACGCTAGCATTTTGCAAGCTAATTACGCTTGCAAAATGCTAGTTTTTCGGCGGGAAAAACGTGGGAATTTAAAATGCGATTTTCCCGCGGAATGAAATTACTGAATTCTCGCGGTAATTTCCACAAGAGTTCCGCTACGTGTGAACCCAGCCTTACAGTTTAATAGCAGAGTTTTTATACTTTGCATGCTCAACTATTTAATGAATATTTCTTATGCATGTACCCTAGTCACTTGAAATCCTGAAATGGCTACGTCTTCAAAGACACTTGCCTCTCAATATTCAAGTCATGTTTTTTAGACCCAGCGGCAACCCCCGTTCTCTGCTTTAGCCACAGAAGTAATCCTTTCAGGATTGTCAATCAAATTGTAGAAGAGCAAATATGTCTCTGACCCAGGTAACATGTCAATGATAGTGTTCCTTTTGACCTCTCAAATTGCAGCCTAGGTTGCTTAGAATTCTTCTACCTACTGATTTTGACTTGCTTTTCATACGCAATAGAGATGAACTAAGTTGCTTTATGTGAATAGAATTTGCCTTCAATTTTATTAGAAAAAATAAGTTTGCTTTGTGCTAATGCAATAAAATGGCAGCCAACTAGCTACCATTTTGCAGCATTGTAGTGGTCCGAGATAAGGATTAAAAAAAAAATATGTCACAGCCCACTGTCCAGTCATTTCCAGCCTCTTGTTTCCACTTCCCCACACTAGGGCATTTGACGTTGAATATGCCTTGTACATCACTGTGCATGTGCGACAATGCTGTGCACCTCATGATGCTGTAGCACACTTTGTGATGTCCCAATGTTGCGACTTACTCTGTGATGTCAAAGGCCTGCATAGAACTGGAAGTCGCAGTGCAGAATGAAGAAGGCCAAAGTGGAGCTTCCACAAGGGGTAAAGATAGAAAGAAGAGGCAGGATGATGTGGCCTTCTTCACTTTGCAATGGGCCATCTGCTGCCAAGTGAGCTTTTGACATTATGATGTTCACTCTGACATTGAGGTTGCACGTCATGACATTGCAGGGATATTCCATGTCAAAACATACTCTGTGATGTCAGAGACCTACTCTGAGCTTGAAGCCCCAACACAGAGTGTAGAAAAACTATGAGGATGTTGCGTGATGAAGGAAGGAAGAAAGAAGAGGTCAGATGACATGAAAGGCCAGACAGCAGCCTGAGGTACTAGTAAGACAGGTGAGCTGTGAGGTGAGTATAATTTTTTCTACACCTTATATGTTTAGATGCTCTAGACTTTAAATAGGTCCAATAGCTTACTAAGGAACTTTCAATTCACATAGATTGATTTTGATACAAATCATATTTCCTTGCCAAGTTCAAGGGATCTACATAATTGGAATCTCAGTATATTCACACATCTTTAATGCCCAACAAATAACCTTGACCTTTCCAAACTATCTTCTTGCCCGGAGATAATCAAATTTGATTTATTCTTGAATATTTAAAAAATCTGCATTTGTCAAAATGTGGACTTTTTGTATTTCACTTCTGCGGGGATTCAGCAAAATAGCAACTGCTGGTTTCCATTTTGCTAAACCATAAAGAGCCATAAAAAGGTTAAAAAATAAAAAAAATCATATATCTCATTGCTTACCGCAGCCCCTCCGCTGCTCACTCTCACTCGTCCAGTCATTGTTTGTTCTTATCCTCCCAGCGAGTGCTGAATCCCGGTCCTCTAAACCCTAGCATGGTACTTATGGATTTGATGAAGCCTGGGACTGTGCTACATATGAATATGCAATGTCATGGCGCACATGGTGACATCAGGATGTCACGCACCCTTTTGCTGAATTGTCTCGGGCCTGCTACCTAATTTTGGGCCTTTTGTTGCCAACTTTGTTGTATGTTGATCTAATGTCCTGTCGCTGATCTATAATTCTGGTGTTATTTCTGTTGTCAAACTAGGTTTGTTTCAGTCTTATTCCATCCATTCTTGCTCATAGATGTTGTTTAGTCTCTCCTTAGCTTTGTTGTCGAGTGACAAGAGAATATGGCCAGGAAAAAAACACCTTATGTTTCAATCATGATGCCAATCATGTACCCATGACGAAAAGCAAAATCTTCTGGAAATGTAGGATATTATAGCTGACACTATGTTCTACCACGACTCTTTCATGATCAAGAGCTGAAAAATGTAACATTTTTAAATAATTTACAACTGGACTGAATACGATGAATCACCACAAGGCTATTTTACATTTGACCCAGGAAGTTCACCGACTCCACCTTAAATATGTTACATGAACCCTGCCATTCCTGATATTAGATTTGTATGACTACAGTTTTGTTTATCAATTCTGGTACTCCACCTTGAAAATACCATTTACAAGCTGCAGAAGTTGCTATTAGACTATTCCGTGGACCATCTTGAGGATGAAATTAATTATTTAAACTGTACTCTCCAGATTAAAACAAAGCCAAATCTGATTGTTACACAGTGGTGTCACACTCCTGTCTAGGGATGTGACTGGAACTTTTACAAGATACTTAAAGACTCTTTTTGTTCAAAGAGCACCATTCACAATATTTTTTTATTACATACTGTATATATCAGTTAAAAAAGGCAAAGGGGCTGATTAAAATGTTTTGTTGTTTTTTCATCATATTTTTTTTCTCTTTACTGCATTAGAGAGGTATGGGCTTTTGAAGCTTTATGCAAATTTACCATTCAACCAAGGGGGTTTATAGAGTTTCTTCTCTAAGGGGCGGTTACAGTACTTTTTCCCCTTGTAGGGGTTTCACTCACTTAGCTACGATTGAGATAGGCACAGTAAGTGGGTCGCCCTCCCAGGGCCGGCGGGGTACTCGGTACCGGGCCCGATGAGCTTCAATGGGAGATGTCGCGGCAGCTGGGACCTGGCCCGTGGCCCTGGGTGCCCATTGTAAAAGGGGAATGTTCAGTGTGCTTATGATGATTAGAGTTTATGAATGAATGAGTCGTGACGCCACCTGTGGTGTTTGGCAATGACGATGTTAAGTCGACGCTGCAGACAGATCCTCTGGGACAGATGGTGTAGTGCAGCAATGATATTATAGCCCTCCACAGGCAGGGCTGTAGTCCCAGGGCAGAGTAGGTGAAGTGACACGTAGATGGTGTAGTGTCAGGCGCAGGGGATGTAGCAGTGCCGGGCAGGTTGACGTAGGAATAAGTGGAGGACACCAGGGCATGTAGTTCCAAAGCTTTACTCACAGTCTATTGTGGTACAAGGGCCCGCATCCGTACCACGTCCTCTGGGTCAGGAGCTCATCCCACTTCCAGGCAAGATGAAGTACTCCTTTCCAGCACTCTGCCAACATGTGCATTTTCTGAACATCTCCCTCTTAGTGCCTTTAGTGAAGTACTCACAGTACTGAGTTACACTGGAGTTCCTCCTGTCAGATGTTCCTATGAACTCTACTTGTACGGCAGACAGCTGTAGCCTGCTTCGGGGACTCTCTGCTACTAAGTCCCGGCTCACTCTCGTTGCTGTTGTGCCCCCAAGTCTTGTGTGGGAATAAAGTGGTGACAACTTCTATTCCTCTGGTGTCTGCTGCAGGACCATTAGTATCCATACAACCTCGGGGACCGGACCCCAGCCTTGCGCATAGAACTTGGGAAGGGTTCGCCTCTAACCCTAATCCTTAGTCCTCTTCTTCTCCTCACGTTCCGTACTAATCCTTTCCTTCTTATAGAGAGTCAGGCTTTCTATCACTGTTCCTTTCCTGTGCCAGCGGACCCAGGTCACTGAGGTCGGCAGCAGCACTTCCTTCCATCCATCCCACTCAGGGGATCTCCTCTCACAGACTGACCAAATCCTAAACTCCTCCCGCTCTTTTGGGTGCAAAACTAAACTCCACCCGCCTCCCAGCACGCTTCGTGTTCCAAGCAGGGAGCCACCAAAGGGTGCTTTGCTACACTACTATGTAGTGTGGGATGCAGGTTGTTAGGAGTGGCAGAAGGCACTAAATAAAAAATATAAATAAAGTGCCTTCGCCACTCGGGGTCCACCGTGCGGTAGATGGAGAAACCGCAGCTAGATGAGGACAGAGCACAATGGCGGTAGTGTGCACGGGTTTTAACGTCACCCAGGTGCACAGGGAAAGCTCTGTTAAATCACAGAGCTATGACACCAAACATAAACACAATAACTCTGAGCCTGTTAGTGCCACAGGTGTTCAGAGTGACTAACACGGTATTGCAGTCACAGGAGTAGCCCCAAATGGCGGGACTACGTCCATCTAGACTTACCGTAGTCAGTAGTATATCAAGCGTTGCAACCGCAACAAGGAAGCTGCTACTGCAGCGCGGCGTGGCAAATGCCGCAAGGTGACACAGCTGGAAAACGCAGGCGCGATATCAGATGCTAGCAAGTGTGTCTGGAGCAAGGGCGCGCTGGCACTGATACTGGCTCTAACTCAATCCCTCACACGTTCGTAGTATCAAAGGAATGGGGTTTCAAATGAGTCATTCACCAGATCATGCACCTCAGGAGGAGGTGCGGTACCTCTGTAGTGACTGAACCCTCAGGGGCGCCACATAAGCAGTTTTAGTAAAACATCCAGGCAGGTTTATTACAACTTCATAAACTGCTCAGCATTAGCAAGCAAAGACAGATTTTTTTTCCAGCACAGAATGAAAAAACAGAAAGTAAATTGTCCATATAGTATTGCAGGGTTGCCCGCTCAAGTCAGTGTCCTTTAACAAACACAATGGAGATCTCCACACCTCCAGTCACAGATTATTTGCCATACCACGCCCACGGGGTGGGATATGTGAGCAGTCAGTCCAAGCTTTCTCTTTGACTGCAAACACAATGGAGATCTCCACACCTCCAGTCACAGATTATTTGCCATACCACGGCCCCGGGGTGGGATATGTGAGCAGTCAGTCCAAGCTTTCTCTTTGACTGCTCTTAAAACCCTGCCTGATAAGCCCTATTAACTCTCCCAGCACTATACATGATTAAGCCTGCATTCCCATGCATACATCACCACAGCTACCAAAGCTTGTTGATACATATCTCCCCTCAAGTACCTGTCCATCTGTCATCTTGCATACCCCACTCTGCACAAAGCCAGGGGGCTTGGCATCTTCTGCCATTAAAAAGTGGACCTTTGACAGTGCATCAGCATTGCAATGCAGTTTCCAGGGTCTATGCTCTGCATGAAAGCTAACATCTTGAAGTGCTAGGACCCACCTGGTCACTCCGGCATTGTTTCTCTTCTTCTCCCTCATCCACCTCAATGGGGCATAATCCAGCACTAGTAGAACGTCCATTTGATGGCCAATAATTCCTTCTCCAATATGGAGTAATTCTTCTCATTGGAGGTCAGCTTCTGGCTTAAATACGTTATGGGATGCCCTTCCCTGTTCACCTGTTGTGAAAAGACAGCGCCCAGCCCAACATCTGATGCATCCGTGAGAACCACACACTCCTTAGAGAAATTCGGTGCCACAAACACTGGCTGATTACACAGGGCTAGCTTCAGTTCCTGGAAGGCCGTCTCAGCTTCCAGAGACCACTTAGCCATTGCTGACTTTGTCCCTTTTAGGAGGTTTGTTAAAGAGGCGGCATGGCAAAGTTAGGGAAAAAACGGCAGTAATAGCCCACGATGCCCAGGAACTCTCTGACCTGCTTCTCTGTGTGAGGTTGTAGCCAACACTGGATCGCGTCAACTATATTTATCTGTGACTTTATTTCACCTCTGCCTATGACACAATATTTATCTTCCTCCATTCCCATTGCACATTTCTTCAGGTTTATGGAAAACCCCGCCTTCTGTAGAGCATCAAGTATCACATAGTCTTTGCTCAGAAGGCTTCTTCAATCCTGACTGAAGATCACAATGTCATCCAGGTAGGCCATTGCTTACCTATTGCGTGGAGTTAGGATCCGATTCATGGCTCTCTGGAAGGTGGCAGGTGGTTCCTTGTAACCCAAACAGCATCTGTGTGTACTGGAAGTATCCATCTGGTGTTGAGAAGGCAGTCTCCTCCTTGGCATCTTGGGATATGGGAATTTGTCATTACATTTTCATGAGGTCAAGGGTGGTAATGTACCTGGCCGGCCTTAGACGTTCAATCAATTCATGGTCATTTGACACTGGGTATGTATTGAACTTAGAGACCTCATTCAGCTTGCTATAATCATTGCAAAACCATTATTCTCCATCTGGCTTTGGCACTAAGACTATGAGACTGGATCAGCCACTCTTTGACTCTTCAATTACTCCCATGCTCAGCATACATAGTAACATAGTTATTAAGGTTAAAGGGAGACTTTAAGTCCATCTAGTTCAACCCATATCCTATCCTAACTTGCCCTAACATGTTGATCCAGAGGAAGGCAAAAAAAACCCATGTGGCAAACAGTAAGCTTCACATTGGGGAAAAAAATTCCTTCCCGACTCCACATATGGCAATCAGACTAGCTCCCTGGATCAACACAATATTAAGGAAACTAGTGTATATACCCTGTAATATTATACTTTTTAAGAAAGGCATCCAGTCCCTTCTTAAATTTTAGTAGGGAATCACTCATTACTAGTGTTGAGCGACTTTTGGTTGTTTAGGGTCGAGTTTCGTTTCATGAAACCCGACTTTTCCAAAAGTCGGGTCGAGCAAAATCGGCCGACTATAGGGAAAAGTCGGGGTCATCCCGAAACACGAAACCCAATGTAAGTCAATGGAGAATTAAAGTCGGCAGTGAGAGGAGGACAGGAAACACACCAACAGTGCCCATTTGAATGCCAAAAGCATAAATTCTTGTTACTGAAGCTTGTCAACCTTAATTAACTTCATAATACTAGTTACGCACTGAAAAATGGGGGTTATTTGGCTACAGTTGTGGGGGGGGAGGGCTGGCTCCAGGTTTTCGTGGGCCCAGGGCCAAAGAGCGCCCCTTTAACACATACCACAACTCATGATGCTCCGATACGGCAGAGAAATAGCAGTATAGTACAATGAAAAATACTTCACTTCTTACATCTCATGACTGATATCCATTTTAAATTCTCCAATACCTCCAAAAACGGACAGTATATAACTCCATACAGTATTATGGCCAGCGCTTAGTGCGCTATACAGAGTAATGAGGCCCATATATTTCTCCATACGGAATCATTATTCCCATATATTGTTTCAAACCGTATATGATGAGCTCCACATAATGCTACAGTATATGTTGGTCCCAATGGATGAAGCTCCACTGTCTTATGGGCCCAAATAATGCTCCATATATAATGGGCCCCATTTCTACTGCTCTAGTGTATAATGGGCCCTGTAAATGCTGCTCCAGTGTCTGATGTCCACCTTTGGAATGCTCCAGTGTATGGTGGGCCCCATATATCATTCACCAGAGTATAGTGCTCCCCAAAAATTGCTGTCCCAACATTGAAAACAATTACATAAGTCTCCTTGCTAGGGAATCCCTGCACTACTCTGAACTCCTTGTCGTCCCCATCTTCCATCTCACTGCACTTGGCTGTTTAGGCCCTCCCACCGGCAGAGACACTTTTGCATACTATGCGTTGCCCTGTGCCAGTGCCATCGCCCATGAGTATGCCCCCCCACCTGCTCAAGGAACCTGCACTTTCATCTGCACTTTCCTCTTTGTCACCGTGTAAGGTGGTATAGTATGCAGGAAGGGGAACCTGAGTTTCCTCTGGGTCAGATTCTGGCTGTGTAGAGTGCGAGGGGAATGTAGTGGTCTGGGTCAATGTACCAGCAGCATCATCCAGTAGTGGCTGGGCCTCAGTGCACTTGTGGCGTCCCCAAGAGTACGGTCGCCACTGTGGCATTGCCTTCCTCCTAGGGAGTGTGTTGTCAAGCTTGGGAGCAACGAAGGATCTCTCTAGCAGTGAAACCAACACACAACACATTTCCCACTCCAGGCCAGCAGGGAGACCTCTGAACCTGACTGTTGAGGAGCTGCTCTCTGTGGTCGGGAGGAGGTAAGTTTGGGCACTCTGTGCAGGGAAGGGGAAGTGTGTGGACGTGAGAAGGGGAGCTGGAGGATGAGCAGAGTTAAGGCTCACTCCTAGCTGGAGCGCATGGTCCGGATTCCGGTCTCCGAGTTTGTAGGGACACTGACGTTCCTGCAGCAGAAACCGGGGGAAGTAGCAGCTATAAATGCTCTGTACCCAACTAAGGCTCGGAGGCCCCAGCATCGACATGTGCGAGGCAGAAGGAAAAGGCTACAGCTGTCTGCCATACAAGTAAAGTCTGAGGAACATCTGTTAGACAGGAGGCGTTTCAGTGAACCACAGTCCTGTGAGTGCTTCCCCCACAAGCGCTAGAAAGGAGACGTTCAGGAAGGTACATGTTGGCGGAGTGTTGGAAGGGAGCTTTCCATTCTGGTCCCGGAGGTTGGCAGAGGTCCTGACCCGGAGGACACAGCACGGAGGCAGGCATCTGTGTAACCTGCAGACTGTGAGTAAAGCTTTGGAACTGCACGTTCTGGTGTCCTACAGTTATTCCAGCACCGCTACATCTGGGTACCAGCACCTACACCGCCTGTGCCTTTCCCCCATCACTACATCTACACTTCCCTGGCACTCCAGCTCCACCTGTGGGGAGCTTCACCATCTTTGCTTCACAACACCATCAGTGCCAGGGGATCTGCATGCAGCGTCGGCCTAACATCTATGTTGCCGAACACCACAGGTGGCGTCAAACTATCTATATAAACTCTTTACCATTATACCACGCCATTTACATGGGCGCCCAGGGCCACCGTCCGGGTCACCGCTGCTGTGACACATCCCACTGACACCGGCCCGGTACCGAGTACCCCACAGCCCTGGGAGGGCGACCCATATGCCGACTGCTGATCAGGCGGCGTTATTCCCACGAACCTCCAAACAGCGTCCCTGAAGGCAAGGTTTTTGGTTTCCTGGGGCAGTATGATTGCAAAGCTGAACCTTAAAGGAATGTCCAAAAGGGCACCACCAGGAGTGGAGCCTGTGGCTTAATTGGACTGCACCCGGGAAACCACTACCATACAAGCTACAGAAAAGATGGACAGATTGCAAGCTTTGTCGATTCTGTGTGTGGTGTGGTATGTCCGTTTGTAGTTGTGCTAGCGATTTCTCAGCTTTATTCTGTTAACGACCGAGACTCCGGCATGGCCCCGCGGTACGCGTCAAGCTTACTAGAGGGATACGCGAGGCTGTGGCACTTGAGATCGAGCAATAACAGGTCTAGCATTCCAGTACATGTCCGGGGCTGCATGCACGCTACACTGAAAGGACCAGCTTTTGTCGCTTACAGGTGCAGATAACCTGCTGAACTCCGTTAGTGATGGGGATCTGGGATTCAGATTATTCCCCGCGAACGATGATTTCCCAGTAAGTTCAGGTCAACCGCAATTCCGGAGTTAGGCCTAACCGTCATTCCTGAAAAAATTACGTGTCCAAACCACAGGTGCTGTAGCTTGCTTAACAGCTCGGCAGCCGTTCTCAGGCCCAGTATGGATTCAACAACATTGTAGAAAGTTGATAAAGGGAACAGTTTCACCGGATAACACGTATATATGTAGCCTAGTTTACACATTAAAAATATATGTCTATAGATCAGGAGGCAGACTCAGATATTCTCAGGCCCAGTATGGATTCGACCAGATTGTACAAAGTTGAGAAAGGGTACTTAATCACTGGATAGCAGGTATATATAGCATAGTTTAAACATGTAAAATCTCTGTGTTCTCAGTATGGATTACACAGCAATCTAAAAAGTGGAAAAAAGGAAATGCATTTGTGGCGTACACAACTATATACTTTTGGTGTTATTTTTAAATCTTCATATATATTTCTGTCTCAGTAATACAGTCCAGACTCTCCGCAATAGGAAATGAGATGCATACAATTAGTGACATAAAGGCTATTGATTGCAGAAATCTAGGAATTATTATTCACGGGAAAAACTTCCGTCACAATTCTCATAGGGGATGCTGACCCTCAATTAATTTGTGTGTTGTGACAGTGAAAACATTTTTTTGTGAATAAAGTCTTGCTGTATCGCACTTCCATTGATTCCATCACTGTTACTCATCTCAATCCAATTTTTATCACAAGGAGCGATGTAAACATGGTGCTCACTGGCTATCATGATCTGTCACGTAACTTTG
The DNA here is from genome assembly GCF_039654945.1 of Dendrobates tinctorius. Taxonomy (NCBI): domain Eukaryota; kingdom Metazoa; phylum Chordata; class Amphibia; order Anura; family Dendrobatidae; genus Dendrobates; species Dendrobates tinctorius. The sequence continues at coordinate 3,663,815 of NW_027361936.1, forward strand.
GAGTGCAAAAGACAGAAGCCACAGGCCGTAGACGATTCTATTTGATTGGCATGAGAGGGCACATTTTGAAATGTGCGCCGGAATGTCACACGTTTGTGAGTAGGAAAACTGTGAAAGCTGATGATAAACCACCACTGCATGTAATTGTGAGTCGACGTCCATAAGAAATGGAAGCCACTGATCATCTGGAGCTAGAGCCCGGCCAGCAGGACAGGGCATAGCTACATCTTAACCATCATCTTTCAGTTCAGTCAATTTGTAGTGGCAGTCCCAGTGAAGGATTTGACAGCCCAGACTACACAGCGGAGGAGCAGGGAGAGGTAAACATTGCAAATGCTGGGGCCCAAGCAAGGGGGGCACACTCGTGGGCGTCGGTACTGGCACTGGGCCCCTCATAGTACGGCGGTGTGTCTGACGGCGGGTGTGCTCCACCACTGTCAGAGACACTTGATTGCACTATGAGGGACCCTGTGCCAGTGCCCGCGCCCAAGAGTCGGCCTACCCACCTGTCCAGGGCAACTGCACTCGCACGGTTTTGTGCGCTAGGTGGTGACCCCGGCCATGGGGGGGGGCCGCCCACTTAGGGAGGTTTACAAAGTGGCATATGTAGATGTGCGTCATTCAGCTGCTACAAAAGGCAAAATAGGTCAAGTTCGCTGAATAGGAGGAGGACCAAAGCAAGCCATTTTTCTGGCAACCTATGTGTCATCAATGGAAGGTGGGGCAAAATCCTTGGAAACCCATGCATGGTTCATTTTAATGAAGGTTAGATCTTCCACATTTTGGGTTGACAGACGGGACCTTTTTTCTGTCAGGATTGATCCAGCTGCACTGAAGACTCTTTCCGATAGCACACTTGCAGCTGGGCAAGCGAGCTCCTGTAAGGCATATTGTGCCAATTCAGGCCAGGTGTCCAGTTTAGCGGCCCAATAGTCAAAGGGGAATGACCTGTGCGGGAGAACATCGATATGGGAGGAAAAGTAGTTGTTAACATCAATGCTGTATTAACAGTTGTGTGAGCGGTCCGTGAAAAATCAGTCCACAACATTGTCATGAAACCCCTGTCTCCAACGCCACTTCTGCTGTGTGCACCACGAACACCTCTGCCAAGCTGCCCCCGGCCCGTATGGCTCGTGTGAGAACCATCACCGCTGCTGTGTGCTGGGAATGCTTCAACCAACCGGTTAACCAGAGTTGCTTGTTTAGTAGCCAATATTAGGTCAAGGTTCTCCTGTGGCATGATGTTTTGTAATTTGCCTTTATAGCGTGGATCCAGGATGCTGGCCAACCAGTAGTCATCATCGTTCATCATTTTGGCAATGCGTGGGTCCCTTTTTAGGATCTGCAAGGCATTATCTGACATGTGGGCCAATGTTCCCGGTGTCAATGATGCACTGTGAGTGCTGGGTGGAGGAGCACTTTCTGGCAAATCCACATCCCTCCAGTCACGCACAAATCCTGTACCAGACCTTGCCAAGCCAACATTTTCACTTGCCCCACGAGATGCATCCTCCTACCCTAAGTAATCATCCCCATCATCATCCTCCTCCTCCTCTTCTTCCTCCACCTCGTCCAGGAGAGGTCCCTGAGCAGACAATGGCTGAATGTCATTAAGGATTCCCTCCACCTCTTCCTCCTCGTCAACATTGGCTGCAGACGCCTGCTCCTTAAGGTGCATCAAAGTTTGCATGAGCAGACGCATAAGTGGGATGCTCATGCTTAGGATGGCGTCATCTGCGCTTACCAGCCGTGTGCATTCCTCAAAACACTGAAGGACTTTACAGAGGTCTTTCAGCTTCGACCACTGCACACCTGTCAACTCCATGTCTGCTCTCAAAGTGCCTGGCCGTGTATCCTCCCACAAATGCATTATGGCCTGCCTCTGCTCGCACAGCCGCTCAACCATGTGCAGGGTGGAGTTCCACCTTGTTGCAATGTCGATAATGAGGCGGTGGTTGGGAAGGTGGAGCAATCGCTGCATCTTCTGCATACGAATGGAGTGTACATGCGACCGGCAGATGTGCGCGCACAGTCTTCGCACCTTCTGGAGCAGGGCTGTTAACTCCGGATAATTGTTGAGGAAGCACTGCACCACCAGGTTCAAGGTGTGAGCCAATCAAGGTATGTGGCTGAGTTTTGAAAGGGCTATGGCTGCCACAAAATTACGGCCGTTATCACTAACTACCTTGCCTGTCTCAAGATGTACACTGCCCGGCCATGTCGCTGAAAGTACTCGGCCAGCACCTCGGCGGTGTGTCTGTCGCCCAAACACATCATCTGCAACACAGCCTGCTGACGCTTTCCACTAGCTGCTCAATAGGGGGACACCTCGTGTGCAACAGTGGCAGCTGCAGATGGAGTGCTCGTACAACTGCGCTCTGTGGACGAGCTTTCGCTTCTGGAGGAGGAGAAGAGAAGGTGGGTCGAACGCCTACAGCCAACTGTTTCCTATACCGTGGGCTAGGCAGCACTGTCCCACCACCGCTGTCCCCTGTGGACCCTGCATCCACCACATTAACCCAGTGCGCAGTGATGGACACGTAACGGCCCTAGCCATGCCGACTGGACCATGCATCAGTTGTGAGGTGCACCTTTCCACTCACTGACTGCTTGAGTGCATGGACAATGCAGTCTTTCACATGATGGTGGAGGGCTGGGATGGCTTTGCGAGAGAAGAAGTGGCGACTGGGTAAGTCATAGCGTGGTACTGCATAGGCCATGAGTTTGCGGAATCATCTCTAACGAGATTAGTTTGGCAATGTGGGCGTTCAAACCCAGTGTACGCGGATGAGAGACTGAGTACTTTCTTGACCTACTCATAGTGTCTGGGAGGGTGAGCTGGACTTGAGAGCTGCATTTGGTGGAAGTAGCGGTGGACAGAGCGGACTGAGAGAGGGTTGATGATGGTGATGGAGTTGGTGTTCTTTCTGATGGCCTAGATTCAGTCTTTCGTTGATATAACAGTGGGATTCCCTGACTGCTGTGGCCTTGCAACGACACCTCAACATATGCTGCTGTGCTAACCGGTGGGCTTACAGTGGGGGAAACAATGTAGCGTTGCTGACTACCTTCTTTGTGATCAGTTGCACATGTGGCACTTGAGGTTTGGTGTTGTGTCCACGCTTGCAAGTGCACGGTGTTATGCGAGGCTTAGGTCGAAGGAGGCTGACAAACCCGGGCCCCTGCGGAGTCCCTCAAACTAGGGAAAACCCTGCCTGACCCTCAACCCAGGGTTTTTGCTAAAGGTGCAAATGCCTCTCCTTATCTCCTGCTCAGCCCTAAGCTGAACCCTCCACCCTCCACCCAGTGAGTTGTCAAACCACCAAAACCCACACAGTAATGACAGACAGGGAGAACTCAAACCGCACCGCGCCGCATACACACAGGACAATACTATAATGTGAACAGGGCAAAACAAAGCACAAATATAGGAAGGCAAAAAGGTAACAACGGATCATACGACACCAGATATGAATTTCTCTCTCCAACACCTCCACTCCAGACCGGAACCACTTGGCACAAAACACAAGCTATAATCGGCGACGCCCACAGGCCAGCACGACTATTTAAAGACCGTGTGCGTGACCAAACATCCCACCTGATTTCCAGCTAGATTAACCCCAGATAACCTGAGTAAAATCAAGCCGGCGCCACTGAGGCTATAGTGGACGGAGATGGAACTACCGCTGCCTGCCGGACGCTGTGGTGTGAACAGCGTCCGACAAGACAGACGGTGGTTAAATGTCTAAGCATGCAACTGGTATTCAAATTTTTCAGATTTTTCCCTCGGCTAAAGGTCTTTGCGCACTTCTTACAGATAACCTTGGCCTGATCATGAGGATTTTGTTCAAAAAAGTGCCACACTGCACTCTTCCTACTTTGGCAGACATTTTGCGGCCTAGCACGCTGTGATATTTTGACCCTCTGGACAAGCTGTCCAGCAACTCTTTTGATTTTTGGAACCTGTCTTTGGAGTGCTCCGGGCCTGCCAGATAACAGCTGTTGCGATGTCAATGTCTGCTGTGGATGCTCCTCCTCCTCATCTGAGCTATTGGAAGCAGCACCCTCTTCCCCCAATGGATGGCAATCTGGGTCAACAACTGGGTCATCCATCACCTCCTCTTCAATGTCTCCGTGTCACCGTGTATGGTGGTATAGTGTGCGGGAAGGGGCACCTGAGTCTCATCAGGGTCAGAATCTGGCTCTGTACACTGCAAGGACAATGTAGTGCTCTGAGTGAATGTACCAGCAGAATCATCTATCAGTGGCTGTGCATCGGTGCACTCCATGTCAGATTCATCTTGGCCTGGATAATTCACCATTTCACTTGATAATCCAGGCATGGTATGTGAAAACAGCTCCAGGGAGTAATCAGTAGTATGGCCTGCGTCATCCTTCAATCTTGGTTGGGGTGAAGGACACAAGGAAAGGTGTGGTTCATTAACATGAGCCTCCAATGACGACTCAGTGCTTTTATTTTTTACAACTTCAGAAGAGGAGGCGATAGAGCTGGAGGCTGAGTCAGCAATGTAAGACAAAACTTTTTCCTGAAGCTCTGGCTTTAAAAGCGGTTTGCCAACTCCTAGAAAACTAAGCCTTCGAGGCCTTGTGGAGCCAAATGATGACGCAGGCTCAACACCTCCCGCTTTTGGTCCTATTTTGCTTTTGCCACTACCATCAGATCCACCACCAACACCATCATTACCAGCTGCCAACCCCCGCCCAATTCCACGGCCTCTTCCACCAGCCTTCATCATTTTTGGTAGAAATGTAGACAAAATCCAACAAACTGTATAGTAATGTAAAACAAGGTACAAGGTGTCTATAGGACAGGGGAGATTTTGAATTTCTGCACACACTTGTGGACACTGGACACTTTTGGATTGTGTGAGGCCCACTGAATATCACAGCGCTATGTGACAGGCTCAATGTCGCAGGTGTGAAAAATGTCACTAGAGGATAATGGAGATTTTGAATTTCTGCACACACTTGTGGACACTGGACACTTTTGGATTGTGTGAGGCTCACTGAATATCACAGCGCTATGTGACAGGCTCGATGTCGCAGGTGTGAAAAATGTCACTAGAGGATAACGGAGATTTTGAATTTCTGCACACACTTGTGGACACTGCACACTTTTGGATTGTGTGAGGCCCACTGAATATCACAGCGCTATGTGACAGGCTCGATGTTGCAGGTGTGAAAAATGTCACTAGAGGATAACGGAGATTTTGAATTTCTGCACACACTTGTGGACACTGGACACTTTTGGATTGTGTGAGGCCCACTGAATATCACAGCACTATGTCACAGGCAGAAATTGGCTAGTGTATGACAAACTACAAGGTGTATATAGAATTGGGCAGAATAGGAATCTCCCTAGAGTGTAGGTCTGCAAGAACGGAACAAGTCCTCGACTTATCCTTACAGAGCGACACACAGATAGCTTCACTGTGGCCGTGATAACAGCCGTTACACGGTACTGAGAGAGGAGCGTGCACGTACACAGCTGTCCGGTGTACGTAAAATTGTCAAGCTCCGTGTTTTTTAAGTATACGGACTGACACACGCTGTCTCTCTATAGTTTTGAATGTGATCAAACAGCAAATATATTTAACTGTTTGAAAACTAGACAAAACTAGAAGGTGCAGGTCTGTAAGAATGGAACATGTCCTCGACTTATTCTTACAGAGTGACACACAGATAGCTTCACTGTAGCTGTGATAACAGCCGTTACACGGTACTGAGAGAGGAGCGTGCACGTACACGGCTGTCCGGTGTACGTAAAATTGTCAAGCTCCGTGTTTTTTAAGTATACGGACTGACACACGCTGTCTCTCTATAGTTTTGAATGTGATCAAACAGCAAATATATTTAACTGTTTGAAAACTAGACAAAACTAGAAGGTGCAGGTCTGTAAGAACGGAACATGTCCTTGACTTATTCTTACAGAGTGACACACAGATAGCTTCACTGTAGCTGTGATAACAGCCGTTACACGGTACTGAGAGAGGAGCGTGCACGTACACGGCTGTCCGGTGTACGTAAAATTGTCAAGCTCCGTGTTTTTTAAGTATACGGACTGACACACGCTGTCTCTCTATAGTTTTGAATGTGATCAAACAGCAAATATATTTAACTGTTTGAAAACTAGACAAAACTAGAAGGTGCAGGTCTGTAAGAACGGAACATGTCCTTGACTTATTCTTACAGAGTGGCACACAGATAGCTTCACTGTGGCTGTGATAACAGCCGTTACACGGTACTGTGTGAGGAGTGTGCACCGCTGTATGGTGTGAAAAAATGCACGCTCAGTACCTCACCAGGACAAAAAAAAAAATTGGGATTGCTTTTAAAAAAGCAGTTTGCAGAGCAGTGGGTAAACAGCAATGCAGCCGTCAGGAAGCCTTAGAAGGCAGCCTAGCAACCAACACCGCTGATCCAGCAAAATATAGCCTCCACTTGCACTGCACACACAGTGACTGGTGTGTTGTACAGGCAAAATCGCTAGCAGTAGAAGCAGTTTTTGGTGTCTTCTTCCCTGCCTAACGCTCTCCCTACAGAATCAGCAACAGCAGCAGCTCTCCCTATTCTGAGATCAGCATGAGTAACATGGTGGTCGGCGTGCACGCCCTTTTATACCCCCTGTGACGCCCACCAAAGCAAGCCAATCACTTGCATGCCCTTCTGAAAGATAGTGGTGACCCCTGCCTATGTCATCACGTTGCCCACAGTGTCCGTGAATCCTGATTGGCTGAAAGAGTGCAAAACAAACTTTTGAAACGCGACTTTGGCGCTTAAGTCGCCGACCTCGTGGCCGACCTCATCCTAGGGTCGGGTTTCGTTTCATGAAACCCGACTTTGCCAAAAGTCGGCGACTTTTGAAATTTTTCGACCCGTTTCGCTCAACTCTACTCATTACAACATCATATGGCAGAGAGTTCCATAGTCTCACTGCTCTTACAGTAAAGAATCCGCGTCTGTGAGTATGCTTAAACCTTCTTTCCTCCAGACGTAGAGGATGCCCCCTTGTCCCCGTCACAGGTCTAAGAGTAAAAAGATCATTAGAAAGGTCTTGGCATTGTCCCAGCATATATTTATACATTGTAATAAGATCACCCCTAAGCCTTCGATTCTCCAAACTAAATAACCCCAAGTGTAATAACCTGTCTTGGTATTGCAGACCCCCTAGTTCCCTAATAACCTTGGTCGCTCTTCTCTGCACCTGCGCCTGTTCAGCTATGTCTTTCTTATACACCGGAGACCAGAACTGTACACAGTATTCTAAGTGTGGTCGCACTAGTGACTTATATAGAGGTAAAATTATGTTCTCCTCATGAGCATCTATGCCTCTTTTAATGCATCCCATTATTTTATTTGCCTTTGCAGCAGCTACCTGACACTGGCCGCTAAATGTGAGTTTGTCATCCACCCATACACCCAGGTCTTTTTCAGTGACAGTTTTGCCCAGTGTTTTACAAATAAGTACATAATTATACATCTTGTTCGCTCTACCCAAGTGCATGACCTTACATTTATCCCCATTAAAGCTCATTTGCCATTTATCAGCCCAAGCTTCTAGTTTACATAAATCCTCCTGTAATATAAAATTGTCCTCCTCTGTATTGATTACCCTGCAGAGTTTAGTGTCATCTGCAAATATTGAAATTCTACTCTCTATGCCCCCTACAAGGTCATTAATAAATATGTTAAAAAGAAGCGGGCCCAAAACAGACCCCTGTGGTACCCCACTGCTAACCGTGACCCAGTCCAAGTGTGCTCCATTAATAACCACCCTTTGTTTCCTATCCCTGAGCCAGCTCTTAACCCACCTATACATATTTTCCCCTATCCCCATTGTTCTCATTTTATGTATCAACCTTTTGTGTGGCACCGTATCAAAAGCTTTTGAAAAGTCCATGTACACCATGTCCACTGCATTCCCTTGGTCCAGTCCGGAACTTACCTCTTCATAAAAGCTTATCAGCTTATCGGTCCCTTGTAAACCCATGTTGATATTAGGTCATAAGGTTATTCTTCTCCAGATACTCCAGTATAGTATCTCTTAGAAAATCCTCCAGGATTTTACCCACAGTTGAGGTTAAACTTACTGGCCTATAATTTCCGAGTTCAGTTTTTGTCCCCTTTTTGAATATTGGGACCACATTTGCTATACGCCAGTCCTGTGGTACAGACCCTGTTATTATGGAATCTTTAAAGATTAAAAATAATGGTCTATCTATGACTGTGCTTAATTCCTGCAGTACTCGGGGGTGTATCCCATCCGGGCCCGGGGATTTGTCAATTTTAGTGATTTTTAGATGCTGCCGTACTTTCTGCTGGGTTAAGCAGGTGACATTTAACGGAGAATTTTTATCCCTGATCATGTTATCCGTCATGGGATTTTCTTGTGTAAATACTGTTGAAAAAAAGTCATTTAGCGTATTGGCTTTTTCCTCATCCACCATTTCACCCAGACTATTTTTAAGGGGGCCAACACTATCATTTTTTAGTTTCTTACTATTTATGTAGTTAAAGAATATTTTGGGATTATTTTTACTTTCTCTGGCAATGAGTCTCTCTGTCTCAATCTTTGCTGTCTTGATTTGCTTTTTACAGAATTTATTTAATCTTCTGTATTTAGTTAATGCCTCATCACTACCTACTTGCTTTAATTCTCTAAATGCTTTATTTTTATCTCTTATTGCGCCCCTTACAGCTCTATTTAGCCATAGTGGTTTCCTCCTATTTCTAGCATGTTTATTCCCATATGGTATATATTGTGCACAGGTCCTATTCAGGATGCTAATAAACGTCTCCCATTTTCTTTGTGTATTTTTATGTCTCAGGATATCGTCCCAGTTAATTGCACCAAGATCATCTCTCATCCGTTGGAAATTTGCTTTCCTGAAGTTTAGTGTCCTTGTAACCCCTGTACTACACATCTTATTAAAGGTACATGAAAACTTATTAATTTGTGATCACTATTACCCAAGTGACCCTCAACCCTTACATTTGATATACGGTCTGGCCTCTAGGTTAATATTAGGTCTAGCAGTGCCCCCCCTCTTGTTGAGTCCTGAACCAGTTGTGAAAAGTAATTGTCTCTCATAGTAGTCAAAAACCTATTACCTTTACTGGAACTGCAGGTTTCGGTTCCCAAATGTGTTTCAGGGTAGTTGAAGTCCCCCATAATAATGACTTCTCCTTGAGTCGCAGCTTCATCTATTTGCTTTATGAGGATATTCTCTGTTGCTTCCATTATTTTTGGAGACTTATAACAAACCCCTATCAGTAATTTATTATTTTTCCCCCCTCCCCTTATCTCTACCCACAGGGACTCTACATTTTCATTAGATTCATATATATTATCACGAAGGATGGGTTTTAAGGATGATTTTACATATAAACACACACCTCCCCCTCGCTTATTTGTTTGGTCATTTCTGAACAGACTATAGCCCTGTAAATTAACCACCCAGTCGTGGCTCTCATCCAGCCATGTCTCAGATATCCCCACCATGTCATAATTATGTTCCAACAACATTAACTCCAATTCCTCCATTTTGTTGGCGAGGCTTCTGGCATTAGTATACATGCACTTTATGTATCTCTCTGTACCTCTATTCTTTCTTAAATTATTAACTGTTCTAACCCCACCCCACATGTCACCCCCACCCCCAATGTCATTATTTGTGCCCAGGTCTCTATCTGCACTGTCTTCCCCTCCTATAAAAAGAATACCCTCCCCCCCGTCCCTAGTTTAAACACTCCTCCAACCTTCTAGCCATTTTCTCCCCCAGCACAGCTGCACCCTCCCCATTGAGGTGCAGCCCGTCCCTAGCGTAGAACCTGTAGCCAACTGAGAAGTCGGACCAGTTCTGCAGGAACCCAAACCCCTCCTTCCTACACCAATTCCTGAGCCACTTATTAACCTCCCTAATCTCCCGTTGCCTCTCTGGCGTGGCACGTGGTACAGGAAGTATTTCCGAAAATACCACCTTGGAGGTCCTTGCTTTAAGCTTACAGCCTTATTCCCTGAAATCATCTTTAAGGACCTTCCACCTACCTCTAGCTTTGTCATTTGTGCCAATGTGCACCATGACCGCTGGATCCTCACCAGCCCCTCCCAGTAATCTGTCAACCCGATCAGCGATGTGTTGGACTCGAGCGCCAGGTAGGCAGCACACCGTTCAACGATCCCTGTCTTTGTGACAGATTGCCTCATCTGTTCCCCTAATAATTGAGTCTTCCACTACCAGAACCTGTCTGACCTGCCCTGCTCTCCTATTTCCCCCCTTACTGGAGCAGACACTCCTCCGGCTTTCACAGGACATGCCTTGCTGCAGCAGTGCTACTCCTGCACTAACACTCCCCTCATCTGCCAACTTAGCAAACTTATTGGGGTGTGCCAGATCAGGACTAGCCTCCCTGGTGCTCTTCCCTCTACCCCACCTTCTAACTGTCACCCAGCTAGCTGCTTCATTGTCCTGCAGCTCCAACCTAGCATCCCCCCCCATCTATCCCATTGACCGTCTGCTCAGTGAGCAGAAGACTCCTTTCCATATTGTCTATGGATCTCAGTGTTGCCAGCTGCACATTTAGATCCAGTATCTGGGCTTCCAAATGCACAACGTGCTCACATCTCGCACAGCAGTATGCACCCTCGACCGGCTTTTCAAGGATTTCATACATGCGGCAAGACGCGCACTTCACTTCTTTCAAGATCACCTCTTGGTCGGCTTCAGGAATTCGATACGACTTCAAATTTACCTGGGCATGAACCTCCGTAAGAATGGGACTCTGCCACCTTTACCACTTCTACATCGGCTTCAGACTTAGTCACCAAACAGGCTCCCTCACTCGTCATAGCTTAATAAGTTTGACTTGGTACACATAGTAGGGTTTCCTTCTCCCTGGTTGGTGGACTATATAGTTGACGTCACCATCCTTTTCAACTACTTCATAGGGGCCCTGCCACTTGGCCAGGAATTTGCCCTGCACCGTAGGTACCAGCACCAGTACCCAATTCCCAAGGTTGCGGTGTCTCACCCTCGCCGATCTATTGTACACCCTTGACTGTGCCTCTTGTGCTTTGAGGAGGTGTTCTTTCACAATGGACATCACCTCGGCAGTTCTTTCTTGCATCTGGGCTACATGTTCAATTACACTACTGTAGGGTGTAGACTTCGTCTCCCATGTCTCCTTTTGCTACGTCCAGGAGTCCACGGGGTTGTCGGCCATACAACAGTTCTAAAGGGGAGAATCCAGTAGAGGCCTGTGGGAATCCTCTGATGAAGAACAGAAGGTATGGCAGTAGACAGTCCCAGTCTTAGCTGTCCTCCTCTATGACCTTGTTCAGCATGGCCTTCAATGTTTTATTAAACCTTTCCACCGTCTGTCTGTGGATTGTAGACTGAGGTCCAGACATGTGTGATTTGCAGGGTTTTGCACAATTCTCTCATCACCTTCAACATAAATGGAGCCCCTTGATCCATTAGAATCTTGTTAGGCAACCCAGTTCTAGAAAAGATGTGGACCAACTCCTGGGCTATACACTTATTGGAGGAGTTTTATAGTGGAACGGCCTCTGTGTACCGTGTAGCATTGTCCAGTACCAGCAGGATATACTGAAGCCCTCTGGTGGACTTGACCAGGAGCCCCACTAGATCCATGGCTATACGATCAAATGGCACCTCAATGATAGACAACAGCACTAAAGGGGCTACAGAAGTGAGTCACCGGGGAGGCCAGGTGGCAGGTAGGATATGACCTACAATAATTTACGATTTTTCTGTAACAACCTGGCCAATAGAACCTCTGGAGAATCTGTTCCTGAGTTTTTTATACACCCAGATGACCACCTAATATAGTGTATGTATGGGGAAGGCGACCTGATGGACAGACTTGTCAGCAAGAAGAAGGGATGGTTTGTGCACTGTAGGCGTATGTTTGTAATTACACTAGGGAAACAGCTGGGCAAAGTGTAGATTGAGTGCAGTATCTTGGGTTGACCACAAGATGGCAGGGGAGAGTGTGAGTTTAGGACTTGAGAGCAGCTTATGGTTAGAGAAACCGTTGGTCATGGGGGCGGAGTTATAGGGAGCTGGGAAAGTTATAAATAGGACAGGAGGGTTCCAGAAAGTTCCAGTCCCGGGAGGAGCTCAAGAGGAGAGGAGTCTGTGATGTAGTGTGTGCTGTGTAGAGAGCTTAACTAAGGGGACTGCGGAGAAGGGAAGTCAGGGGGGTGGCCCCGACACAAAGAACCGCATAACAGAACAGACGAGGCCCCGGGGGTACCAAATTGACGACGACCTTTGACCGGTGAAGTGCTGGCGGTGGAAAGGCCTAGGGCAGCCCCAGTAGTTGAGCCGTGAAGAAACGTCACTATGACTGAAGGGAAGTGCAGGTACCCGGGCCTGAATACGGAGAGCTGTGGAAGTACTGCAGTGGATTGCTGATATTTGTCAGGGAGACAGTCAATAAACTCGGACCTGTTGTGCCTTATATCTGCCTCCATCTCGTGTCTGTGATGTCTAGTCGCGGTGAGCAGGGGAGCACCCCCAGTCCGGCCCACCCTATAATAATAATAATACATTTTATTTCTATAGCACCGACATATTCTGCAGCACTTTACATTTCGGAGGGGATTTGTACAGACAATAGACATTACAGCATAACAATAATCACATAGATTATAACAAATACCAAGAGGAATGAGGGCCCTGCTCGCAAGCTTACAATCTATGAGGGAAAAAAAAAAGGGAGACACGAAAGGTGGGTGGTAACAGTTGCCCTGATTGTATGGACCAGCCATAATGTTAAGTGTGTATCAGTACAGACACAGAGGGCTAATGGATGCATAAAGCATGTGGGAACATGATGCTGGGAACCTCGTTATGGTAAAACTTTTGGCTGTGTCACACAGGGATAGATTAGGTTAATATGTTGAGGTGATAGGCCAGTCTGAATAAATGCATTTTCAGGGCACGCTTAAAATTGTGGGGATTGGGGACTAATCGTATTGACCTGGGAAGTGCATTCCAAAGAATTGGCGCAGCACGTGTAAAGTCTTGGAGACGGGAGTGGGAGGTTCTGATTATTGAGGATGCTAACCTCAGGTCATCAGCAGAACGGAGGGCGCGGGTAGGGTGGTATACAGAAACAAGGGAGGAGATGTATGGTGGTGCTGAGCCATGGAGGGCTTTGTGGGTGAGGGTAATAAGTTTATACTGAATTCTGGAGTGGATGGGTAGCCAATGTAATGACTGGCACAAGGTAGAGGCATCGGTGTAACGATTGGTGAGGAATATGATCCTGGCTGCAGCATTCAAGACAGATTGGAGAGGGGAGAGTTTGGTACATTTGGCGTAATTGGCAGGCTACTACATTTGGCGTAGTTGGCAGGATAGCCACCACCAATACTTCAACTTCAGTGACAAGCCTGCGACAGAGGAAGACAAAAAAACTTGAGCTGCCTTACTTGTGGATTACAAATTTTGGGACTTGGTTTCTGTCACCAGAGGAACCGGAGCGGTATAAGAACTGGAAAAATGGCTGTGGCGATTTGGCGTCAAAAGAAAGAGACACAGGCATTTACAATTGAACTGGATGATCCGGGGCCATATCAAATCTGCCCCTGGGGGAAGTGGTGTACATCTGGAGATAACCGCCTCCTCATGTTGGACCCTGGAAGATGGGTGGAGAAACCGACCACCGCACCACCCAAGAACGGGAGTGGCCCGGGTGGAGAGACCTGCTGCGGCTGTTTGGCACCATTCAGCTACTGGACACTGGACGGAATGAGACGTTGCAGCTGTCGTGGTATCGGACGCCTAGAATGGTGGTGGTGCCAGGAAATGGAGACTCATCGGGAGACCTGCCCAGGGAGGCTCCCCGCTGAACTGTCGGGCCTGGAGGCCGGCCCTGCCGGACGGCGGGGTGAAAACCAATGGCTGGGGAAGGAGCAGTGGGAAAGCCTGCTGGGAACCGCGGCGGCTGGGAAGGTGAGCGTGTCCTCGGCCCCGCCGGCGGTACCCCAGGCAAACCCCGTCCCCATGTTCCATGTACCAGACAGACCTCGGGGCCCCAACACCGGCCCTCGGCCTCCCCACCCGACTCCTCACGCTGGGGTGTCTCCCGCTCTGGACGACGGCGTGGCCCCCGCCAAGCTGACTGCCGCTACATCGGCCCCACTCCCGGTCACTGCTGTAATCGGGCCGTCAGCCACCGCGGTTGACTCACCGGGGTCTGTGGTCACTGCTCCATTTGCGGCCCTGCCTGCGGTTGATTTGCCGGAGCCCGTGGCCACCTTGATTCCAGCTGCGGCCTCCTCTGCGGCCCTGCCGACTTCACTGTCAAACATGCAAAACAGAAGCCGCGGAGACACTATCACGTGTTTCTCAACGCAAGCAATGACCAGCCAGGTCTTTGCCCAGGAAGGAACAACCACGGGAAGGGCAGTCTCCAATGAAGGAAGCCACCTATGCCAAAACATGGTATCCATCCACATACAGCTGTCTCGGGGTATTGCCCCTCATCAGTGCTCCTACCAGCCAGTTTCCTACTCCACACTGATGAGGGGCAATACCCCGAAACAGCTGTATGTGGATGGATACCATGTTTTGGCATAGGTGGTTTCCTTCATTGGAGACTGCCCTTCCCGTGGTTGTTCCTTCCCGGGCAAAGACCTGGCTGGTCATTGCTTGCGTTGAGAAACACGTGATGGTGTCTCCGAGGCTTCTGTTTTGCATGTTTTACATATTTCCCATAAGGGATGGGGGCAGTGCTCTAGAATCACTGCGTTGAGAAACACGTGATGGTGTCTCCGCAGTGTCGGATGTTGATCTCCATGAGTTCATTCATCCTCCTCTTCATAGACTTCACTGTCAAAACCGGCTGCGGCCTACTCACCATCGGAGCCTGCGGCCGCTTCTGCCCCACCCTCGACAGCGGCCCGCCCACCGGACTCTGCGGCCTACACCAGACCCTCCGCTTGGGTTGCGGAGGTCATCGAGAAAAAGAAGGCCAGAGAGTGGGAGATCTGGGGGCTGCTTCATGAGAAAGGGGAGGCTGGCATGGCGGTTCCACGTTCCATCGGGCGGCTTGTGCACACGAACAGGGAGAAAGGTTATGGATTCATACGGGACCTCACCACTGGTCAAAAGGTGTATCTGAATGTGGCTTCCGTCCATCACGGCCGGGCTCTGCAGGAAGGAGACTGGGTCTCTTATTACAAGGAGTACTGCCCCCAAAGCTACTACGCCATTGCAGTGATCGCTTTGTCCTGAAGACTACGTGCCCCCATAAAAGGACTCCCAGAGACACCCCAAAAATCCTGGGACATCACAGCTGTGGAGTCCCTTGCTGAGTTGGCGGAACACCGGCCGTCAGGAGATGACCCGAACTACCGGGAATTCGATGCACCATTGTGCAGTTCACAGGACAGTTCTACGTCCATGTTAAGAGAATTGGGTTTTTTTGTGTTGAAAGATGTTTTCTCCTGACACAGCGGGGACGCATACGGGGAAGTACTTATGTCAAAGGAAGGTGGAGTATGCCTGTTTTGTTTCTTTATGTTGGTTTAAAGAAAAAGTAAAAAAAAAAAAAAGAATAAAGGGGTTACTTATGCTATTAGAAAGTTGGTTTAATGTATAATATGCAACAGGTCCCGGGTATGGGGGTCTGTGTGACCGAGACGCCGACCATGACTTGTTTTAAAGTGAAGGATAAAGAGACGGAAGATATGGAATCAGACAGTGGTCCCAAGCCAGGTCCCTGACACCACGGACACCCCAGAAGAATAGGCAGACGCTGACAATGACCTGGTAGGCGTAAGGCCTCGGTCATGGTGTTCTGGACAGTTGAGTGTTGTGAGTTCATTTTCCCCTTCACAATTGAGGTCTGATGAACTCCCTCTTCTGGTGAAGGAAGGTAGTGAGGCTGATTACCAAGCACCTGGGTATGATGATGATGACTGGGTGACCTTAATTGCTGACTGGATATAAGGCAGCCGACGCCCTTCTGCCTTGCTAGTGATCTCTCTGAGGGATTCTAGGAGACCAGTCTGATTCCTGCTCCTCAAAAGCTAAGTTTTCTGCACTGTTTTTTTGCATTTGTGTTTTGGTTTTGTTTTGCCTTGTTTTTCTGGATTTCTGCCTTCCCCTGCTGGGTGAGCTGAATTCCTTTTTGCTCTGTCTTCAGAAAATACCTGAGTACTGATATAGTCTTTTTTGAAGCCTAGCGTCTTCAGGGGTTTTTTCCCTATCAGTCTGTTGGCTCTTGTTTTTGAGAGGGTTTTGGCGGAGTGCAGACAGCAGCTTTTCTATTCTGTCCTATTTAGTTAGCTTGGGCCCCATCATTTGCTCAGCCTATCTTTCTATCTGTGTGTGTTTTTTCATCTTGCTTCACCGTCATTATATGTTGGGGGCTGCCTATTGCTTTGGGGTCTGCTCTGGGGCAGTTTAGATTTTCCTTTCTGTCTTTAGGCTATGTAGTTCTCCGGCTGTGATCGAGGCTACTGCTAGTTGTTGTTGTTAGGTTCAGGGGTCTGCAATCCGATAGCTGCCAACTTCTCTGGTTTTCTGGACTTAGCTAGTATTTCTGTTTTTGCCTCCTATGGTGACTCATTCATAACAGAATCACCCGCCATACCACAGATCCTAGAGTATTCAATAGCAGGAAAGAATTGTTAAAAAAAAAAAAAAGTGTGTATATTTTTTCCTCTATATCTCTGAGGCCGTAGGGGGATTTTTTTTTTCTCTCAATGGAGATAAAGCAATTATCTGATCGTGTGGAGAAGCTCGCTGCGGAACTGCGGGAATTTCCATCTACCTTGCTCATTCACATGCTGCTGAACCAAAGATCCCTACTCCTGATGTGTTTTTTGGGGATCGGTCTAAATTTTTGAATTTCAAAAATAATTGTAAATTATTTTTTGCCTTGAAGCCTAACTCGTCAGGGAGCTCCGCGCAGCAGGTTAAAATTGTCATCTCTTTGCTGCGTAGCGATCCCTAGGATTGGGCGTTTTCTTTGAAACCAGATGATCCTATTCTGTCTAATGTGAACGCATTTTTTCAAGCTTTGGGGTTGTTGTATGACGAACCTAATGCTATTGATCAGGCTGAAAAGACCCTGTTGGCATTGAGCCAGAGTCGAGATTCTGCAGAATTGTACTGTCAAAAATTCCGAAAGTGGGTGGTCCTTACTACCTGGAATGATAATGCCTTGGCAGCTCTCTTTCAGAAGGGTTTGTCAGAAGCCGTAAAAGATACTATGGTGGGATTTCCTGTTCCCTCTGGTTTTGACGATTCTATGTCTTTAGCCATTCAGGTTGATCGGCGTTTACGTGAACACAGGACTGCACGAGAGGTGATGCCACCTGTTGAACAAGTGTCTGAATGTATGCAATGTGATAGAGTTTTGTCCAGGGAGCAAAGTCAGGAGTTCAGAAGGCATAATAAGCTATGCTTTTTTTGTGGAGATGCCTCACATATTATTTTTGTTTGTCCTTAACCAAAAAAAACGTTTTGCACATACGTTTTCTGTGGGTGGTGTTTAACCTAAGTTTCTTCTGGCAATTACTCTGATCTGCTCCCTGTCCACATTTTCCGCCAAGGCTTTTGTGGATTCGGGAGCAGCCCTGAACCTAATGGACTTGGATTTTGCTAAACGTTGTGGATTTCCTATGACACCTCTGCGGACGCCTATCCCTTTGAGGGGGATTGATGCTACTCCTTTGGCGAAAAATAAACCTCAGTTTTGGACCCAGGTGGTAATGCGGGTCGCCCCAGACCATCAAGAAAATTGCAAATTTTTGGTGTTGCATAATTTGCATGATACCATTGTTCTGGGTTTTCCCTTTTTGCAAATTCATAATCCAGTTTTGGATTGGAAATCTGTGTCTGTGGTGAGTTGGGGTTGTCGGTGTGCCCTTAGTGAGGCTCCGGTTTTTTCCACCTCTCCTCAGTCACATGATGTTCCTGACTAGAGTTGAGCGACTTTTGTTTTTTTAGGGTCGAATTTCGTTTCGTGAAACCCGACTTTTCCAAACGTCGGGTCGAGCAAGATCGTCCGATTATAGGGAAAAGTCGGGGTCGTCCCGAAACACGAAACCCAATGTAAGTCAATGGGGAATAAAAGTCGGCAGTGAGAGGAGGACAGGAAACACACCTACATTGCCCATTTGAATGCCAAAAGCATCAATTCTTCTTACTTAAGCTTGTCAACCTTAATTAACTTCATAATACAAGTTACTCACTGAAAAATGGGGGTTATTTGGCTAAAGTTATGGGGGGGGAGGGCTGGCTCCAGGTTTTCATGTGCCCTGGGCGAAAGAGCGCCCCTTTAACACATACCACAACTCATCATGCTCCGATACGGCAGAGAAATAGCGGTATAGTACAATGAAAAATACTTCACTTTTTACATCTCATGACGAAGCCCATCTATTTCTCCATACAGAATCATTAGTCCCATATAATGTTTGAAACAGTATATGATGAGCTCCACATAATGCTACAGTATATGTTGGTCCCCATGGATGAAGCTCCACTGTCTTATGGGCCCAAATAATACTCCAAACATAATGGGCCCCATTTCTAATGCTCTAGTGTATAATGGGCCCTGTAAATGCTGCTCCAGTGTCTGATGTCCACCTTTGGAATGTTCCAGTGTATGGTGGGCCCCATCTATCATTCTCCAGAGTATAGTGCTCCCCAAAAATTGCTGTCCCAACATTGAAAACAATCAAATAAGTCTCCTCGCTAGGGAATCCCTGTACTTGTCTGGACTCCTCGTCGTCCCCATCTTCCATCTCACTGCACAGTATTTCAAGTTTGCAAGTGCTGTGATCCTGAGCAAGCAGGGGGGGCCCACTCGTTGGCGACGGCTCTGGCACAGGGCCCCTGATAGTACGGTGGTGTGTCTGATGGCGGGTGGGCCGAACCTGCACTTAAATCTGCAGCTTCCTCTTTGTCACCGTGTAAGATGGAACTGTATATGGGAAGGGTAACCTGAGTTTCATCAGGGTCAGATTCAGGCCATGTAGCGTGCGAGGGGAATGTAGTGGTCTGGGTCAATGTACCAGCAGATTCATCGAGCAGTGGCTGGGCATCAGTGCACTTGTGTCGCCCCCAGGAGTACGGTCGCCACAGTGGCATTACCTTCCTCCTAGGGAGTGTGATGTCATGCTTGGGAGCAACGAACGATCTCTCTAGCAGGTTAACTGATTGGGCGGCGTTATTCCCACGAGTCATGACCCTCCAAACAGCGTTCATGAAGGCAAAGTGTTTGTTTTACGTGGGCAGTATGGTTGCAAAGCTGAACCTTAAAGGAATGTCCAGAAGGGCACCACCAGGAGTGGAGCCTACGGTTAAATTCGACTCCACCTGGGAAACCTCAACCATGCCAGCTACAGAACAGATGCACACATTGCAAGCTTAATTCCGTTAACGAACGAGACTCCGTCATGCCCCGCGGTCCGAGTCCGGCTTACTAGAGGGACACGTGAGGCTCTGCCACATGAGATTGGCCAATAACTGGTGTGCCATGCCCTTATACGTCCGTGGCTGCATGTGCGCTACACTGAAAAGGCCAGCGTTTGTCGCTTACAGGTGCAGATAACCCGCTGAACAACGTTAGTGATGGGGATCACTGATTACAATTATTACCCGCGAACAATGATTTCCCAGTAAGTGCAGGTCAACCGCAGGTCCGGAATTAGGCCTAACCGTCATTCCTGAAAAAATGAAAAACTTACGTGTGCAAACCACAGGTGCTGTAGCTTGCTTAACAGCTCGCCAGCCGTTCTCACGCCCAGTATGGATTACACGTGATTGCACAAAGGTGAGAAAGGGTACCGTATCCCCAGATAACATGTATGGATAGCGAACACATTCAAAATATATGTCTATACATCAGGAGGCAGGCTCAGACGGTGTTAGGCCCAGTATGGATTGCACGTGATTGCACAAAGGTTAGAAAGGGTACCGTATCCCCGGATAACATGTATGGATAGCGTACACATTCAAAATATATGTCTATACATCAGGAGGCAGGCTCAGACGGTGTTAGGCATAGTATGGATTGCACGTGATTGCACAAAGGTTAGAAAGGGTACCGTATCCCCGGATAACATGTATGGATAGCATAGTGTACACATTCAAAAAAAATATGTCTATACATCAGGAGGCAGGCTCAGACGGTGTTAGGCCCAGTATGGATTGCACATGATTGCACAAAGGTTAGAAAGGGTACCGTATCCCCGGATAACATGTATGGATAGCGTACACATTCAAAATATATGTCTATACATCAGGAGGCAGGCTCAGACGGTGTTAGGCCCAGTATGGATTGCACATGATTGCACAAAGGTTAGAAAGG
This sequence comes from Dendrobates tinctorius, assembly GCF_039654945.1. Taxonomy (NCBI): domain Eukaryota; kingdom Metazoa; phylum Chordata; class Amphibia; order Anura; family Dendrobatidae; genus Dendrobates; species Dendrobates tinctorius. The sequence continues at coordinate 3,684,197 of NW_027361936.1, forward strand.
GTACCGTATCCCCGGATAACATGTATGGATAGCGTACACATTCAAAATATATGTCTATACATCAGGAGGCAGACTCAGACGGTGTTAGGCCCAGTATGGATTGCACATGATTGCACAAAGGTTAGAAAGGGTACCGTATCCCCAGATAACATGTATGGATAGCGTACACATTCAAAATATATGTCTATACATCAGGAGGCAGGCTCAGACGGTGTTAGGCCCAGTATGGATTGCACATGATTGCACAAAGGTTAGAAAGGGTACCGTATCCCCAGATAACATGTATGGATAGCGTACACATTCAAAATATATGTCTATACATCAGGAGGCAGGCTCAGACGGTGTTAGGCCCAGTATGGATTGCACATGATTGCACAAAGGTTAGAAAGGGTACCGTATCCCCTGAAAACATGTATGGATAGCGTACACATTCAAAATATATGTCTATACATCAGGAGGCAGGCTCAGACGGTGTTAGGCCCAGTATGGATTGCACATGATTGCACAAAGGTTAGAAAGGGTACCGTATCCCCAGATAACATGTATGGATAGCGTACACATTCAAAATATATGTCTATACATCAGGAGGCAGGCTCAGACGGTGTTAGGCCCAGTATGGATTGCACATGATTGCACAAAGGTTAGAAAGGGTACCGTATCCCCGGATAACATGTATGGATAGCGTACACATTCAAAATATATGTCTATACATCAGGAGGCAGGCTCAGACGGTGTTAGGCCCAGTATGGATTGCACGTGATTGCACAAAGGTTAGATAGGGTACCGTATCCCCAGATAACATGTATGGATAGCGTACACATTCAAAATATATGTCTTTACATCAGGAGGCAGGCTCAAGCGGTGTCAGGCACAGTATGGATTTGACGGCCCAGACAACACAGCGGAGGAGCAGGGAGAGGTAAAGATTGCAAATGCTGGGGCCCTGCCCAAGCAAGGGGGGCCCACTCGTGGGCGTCGGTACTGGCACTGGGCCCCTCATAGTACGGCGGTGTGTCTGACGGCGGGTGTGCACCACCACCATCAGAGACACTTGATTGCACTATGAGGGACCCTGTGCCAGTGCCCGCGCCCAAGAGTCGGCCTACCCACCTGTCCAGGGCAACGGCACTCGCACGGTGTCGTGCGCTAGGTGGTGAACCCGGCCATGGGGGGGGAGGCAGCACAGTTAGGGAGTTTTAGAAAGTGGCATATGTTGATGTTGGACATTCAGCTGATGCAAAAGGTAAAATAGGTCAAGTCCCAGGAAGAGGTGGACCAAAGCAAGCCATTTTTCTGTCACCCTATGTGTCATCAGGGGAAGGTGGGACAAAATCCTTGGAAACCCATGCGTGGTTCATTTTAATGAAGGTTAGATCATCCACATTTTGGGTTGACAGACGGGTCCTTTTTTCTGTCAGGATTGATCCAGCTGCACTGAAGACTCTTTCCGATAGCACACTTGCAGCTGGGCAAGCGAGCTCCTGTAAGGCATATTGTGCCAATTCAGGCCAGGTGTCCAGTTTAGCGGCCCAATAGTCAAAGGGGAATGACCTGTGTGGTAGAACATCGATATGGGAGGAAAAGTAGTTTGTAACCATAGTTGACAACTGCTGTCTCCTGTCACTTTCCATCGATGCAGTATTACCAGTTGTGTGAGCGGTACTTGAAAAATCAGTCCACAACATTGTCATGAAACCCCTGTCTCCAACGCCACTTCTGCTGTGTGCACCACGAACACCTCTGACAAGCTGCCCCCGGCCCGTACGGCTCGTGTGAGAACCATCACCGCTGCTGTGTGCTGGGAATGCCTCAAGCAACCGATTTACCAGAGTTGCTTGTTTATTAGCCAATATTAGGTCAAGGTTGTCCTGTGGCATGATGTTTTGTAATTTGCCTTTATAGCGTGGATCCAGGATGCTGGCCAACCAGTAGTCGTCATCGTTCATCATTTTGGCAATGCGGGGGTCCCTTTTTAGGATCTGCAAGGCATAATCTGACATGTGGGCCAATGTTCCCGGTGTCAATGATGCACTGCGAGTGCTGGTTGGAGGAGCACTTTCTGGCAAATCCACATCCCTCCAGTCACGCACAAACCCTGTACCAGACCTTGCCACGCCAACATTTTCACTTGCCCCACGAGATGCATCCTCCTCCCCTAAGTAATCATCCCCATCATCATCCTCCTCCTCTTCTTCCTCCACCTCGTCCAGGAGAGGTCCCTGAGCAGACAATGGCTGAATGTCATCAAGGATTCCCTCCTCCTCTTCCTCCTCATCAACATTGGCTGCAGAAGCCTGCTCCTTAAGGTGCGTCAAAGTTTGCATGAGCAGACGCATAAGTGGGATGCTCATGCTTAGGATGGCGTCATCTGCGCTTACCAGCCGTGTGCATTCCTCAAAACACTGAAGGACTTTACAGAGGTCTTTCAGCTTCGACCACTGCACACCTGTCAACTCCATGTCTGCTCTCAAAGTGCCTGGCCGTGTATCCTCCCACAAATGCATTATGGCCTGCCTCTGCTCGCACAGCCGCTCCACCATGTGCAGGGTGGAGTTCCACCTTGTTGCAATGTCGATAATGAGACGATGGTTGGGAAGGTGGAGCAATCGCTGCAGCTTCTGCATACGAACGGAGTGTACAGGCGACCGGCGGATGTGCGCGCACAGTCTTCGCACCTTCTGGAGCAGGGCTGTTAACTCCGGATAATTTTTGAGGAAGCACTGCACCACCAGGTTCAAGGTGTGAGCCAAGCAAGGTATATGGCTGAGTTTTGAAAGGGCTATGGCTGCCACAAAATTGCGGCCGTTATCACTAACTACCTTGCCTGCCTCAAGATGTACACTGCCCAGCCATGACTCAGTTTGTCGCTTCAAGTACTCGGCCAGCACCTCGGCGGTGTGTCTGTCGCCCAAACACATCATCTGCAACACAGCCTGCTGACGCTTTCCACTAGCTGCTCGATAGGGGGACACCTCGTGTGCAACAGTGGCAGCTGCAGATGGAGTGCTCGTACGACTGCGCTCTGTGGACGAGCTTTCGCTTCTGGAGGAGGAGGAGGAGGGTCGAACGCCTACAGCCAACTGTTTCCTATACCGTGGGCTAGGCAGCACTGTCCCACCACCGCTGTCCCCTGTGGACCCTGCATCCACCACATTAACCCAGTGCGCTTTCCACCAACCGAAAGGGCATCATCTCAAACGAGATTAGTTTGGCAATGTGGGCGTTCAAACCCAGTGTACGCGGATGAGAGACTGAGTACTTTCTTGACCTACTCATAGTGTCTGGGAGGGTGAGCTGGACTTGAGAGCTGCATATGGTGGAAGTAGCGGTGGACAGGGCGGACTGAGAGAGGGTTGATGATGGTGATGGAGTTGTTGTTCTTTCTGATGGCCTAGAATCAGTCTTTCGTTGATATAACAGTGGGATTCCCTGACTGCTGTGGCCTTGCAACGACACTTCTACATTTGCTGCTGTGCTAACCGGTGGGCTTACAGTGGGGGAAACAATGTAGCGTTGCTGACTACCTTCGTTGTGATCAGTTGCACATGTGGCACTTGAGGTTTGGTGTTGTGTCCACGCTTGCAAGTGCATGGTGGTTAAATGTCTAAGCATGCAACTGGTATTCAAATTTTTCAGATTTTTCCCTCGGCTAAAGGTCTTTGCGCACTTCTTACAAATAACCTTGGCCTGATCATGAGGATTTTGTTCAAAAAAGTGCCACACTGCACTCTTCCTACTTTGGCAGACATTTTGCGGCCTAGCACGCTGTGATCTTTTGACCCTCTGGACAAGCTGTCCAGCAACTCTTTTGATTTTTGGAACCTGTCTTTGGAGTGCTCCGGGCCTGCCAGATAACAGCTGTTGCGATGTCGATGTCTGCTGTGGATGCTCCTCATCTGAGCTATTGGAAGCAGCACCCTCTTCCCCCAATGGATGGCAATCTGGGTCAACAACTGGGTCATCCATCACCTCCTCTTCAATGTCATGTGCACCTTCCTCTGTGTCACCGTGTATGGTGGTATAGTGTGCGGGAAGGGGCACCTGAGTCTCATCAGGGTCAGAATCTGGCTCTGTACTCTGCGAGGACAATGTAGTGCTCTGAGTGAATGTACCAGCAGAATCATCCATCAGAGGCTGTTCATCAGTGCACTCCATGTCAGATTCATCTTGGCCTGGGTAATTCACCATTTCACTTGATAATCCAGGCATGGTATGTGAAAACAGCTCCATGGAGTAATCAGTAGTATGGCCTGCGTCATCCTTCAATCTTGGTTGGGGTGAAGGACACAAGGAAAGGTGTGGTTCATGAACATGAGCCTCCAATGACGACTCAGTGCTTTTACTTTTTACAACTGAAGAAGAGGAGGCGATAGAGCTGGAGGCTGAGTCAGCAATGTAAGACAAAACTTTTTCCTGATGCTCTGGCTTTAAAAGCGGTTTGCCAACTCCTAGAAAACTAAGCCTTCGAAGCCTTATGGAGCCAGACGATGACGCAGGCTCAACACCTCCTGCATTCGGTCCTATTTTGCTCTTGCCACTACCATCAGATCCACCACCAACACCATCATTACCAGCTGCCAGTCCCCGCCCAATTCCACGGCCTCTTCCACCAGACTTCCTCATTTTTTGTAGAAATGTAGACAAAATCCAACAAACTATATAGTAATGTAAAACAAGGTACAAGGTGTCTATAGGACAGGGGAGATTTTGTATTTCTGCACACACTAGTGGACACTGGACACTTTTGGATTGTGTGAGGCCCACTGAATTTCTGAGCGCTATGTCACAGGCTCGATGGCACAGCTGTGACAATAGTGACTAGAGGATAAGTGAGATTTTGAATTTCTCACACACTAGTGGACACTGTACACTTTTGGATTGTGTGAGGCCCACTGAATATCTGAGCGCTATGTCACAGGCTGGATGGCACAGCTGTGACAAAAGTGACTAGAGGATAAGGGAGATTTTGAATTTCTGCAGACACTTGTGGACACTGGACACTCTTGGATTGTGTGAGGCCCACTGAATATCTGAGCGCTATGTCACAGGCTCGATGGCACAGCTGTGACAAAAGTGACTAGAGGATAAGGGAGATTTTGAATTTCTGCAGACACTTGTGGACACTGGACACTCTTGGATTGTGTGAGGCCCACTGAATATCTGAGCGCTATGTCACAGGCTCGATGGCACAGCTGTGACCAAAGTGACTAGAGGATAAGGGAGATTTTGAATTTCTGCAGACACTTGTGGACACTGGACACGTTTGGATTGTGTGAGGCCCACTGAATATGACAGCGCTATGTCACAGGCAGAAATTGGCTAGTGTATCACAAACTACAAGGTGTATGTAGAATTGGGCAGAATATGAATCTCCCTAGAGTGCAGGTCTGTAAGAACGGAACATGTCCTCGACTTATTCTCACAGAGTGACACAGATAGCTTCACTGTGGCTGTGATAACAGCCGTTACACGGTACTGTGTGAGGAGCGTACACCGCTGTATGGTGTGAAAAAATGCACGCTCAGTACCTCAGCAGGACAAAAAAAAAAATTGGGATTGCTTTTAAAAAAGCAATTTGCAGCTCAGTACCTCAGCAGGACAAAAAAAAAATTGGGATTGCTTTTAAAAAAGCAGTTTGCAGAGCAGTGGGTAAACAGCAATGCAGCTGTCAGGAAGCCTTAGAAGGCAGCCCAACAACCAACACCACAATATAGCCTCCCCTTGCACTGCACACACAGTGACTGGTGTGTTGTACAGGCACAATCGCTAGCAGCAGAAGCAGTTTTTTTTTCTTCTTCCTTGCCTAACGCTCTCCCTACAGAATCAGCAGCAACCTCTCCCTATGCTAAGATCGGCAGAAGTAAGATGGCGGTCGGCGTGCACGCCCTTTTATACCCCCTGTGACGCCCACCAAAGCAAGCCAATCACTTGCATGCCCTTCTGAAAGATGGTGGTGACCCGTGCCTATGTCATCACGTTGCCCACAGTGTCCGTGGATCCTGATTGGCTGAAAAAGAGCGCAAAACAAACTTTTGAAACGCGACTTTGGCGCGTAAGTCGCCGATCTCGTGGCCGACCTCATCCTAGGGTCGGGTTTCGTTTCATGAAACCCGACTTTGCCAAAAGTCGGCGACTTTTGAAATTTTTCGACCCGTTTCGCTCAACTCTATTCCTGACTGTTTGGCAGACTTTTATGATGTATTTAGTGAGAAAGAGTCTGCGTCTTTGCCTCCTCATAGGAGTTATGACTGTGCAATTGAACTGAGCCCCTGGAGTAAATTTCCCAAGGGTCGGCTCTTCAATTTATCTGTACCCGAGCACGAGGTTATGCGATCCTATATTAAGGAGGCGTTGGAGAAGGGTCATATTAGACCATCCTCTTCACCCTTAGGTGCTGGGTTTTTTTTCGTGGCCAAAAAGGATGGTTCATTAAGGCCTTGTATTGATTATCGTGCCCTCAACAAAATTACTATTAAATATCAGTGTCCGTTACCCCTGATTTCGGATCTATTCTCCAGAGTTAAAGGTGCTTGCTGGTTTACCAAGCTTGACCTCAGGGGGCGTATAATCTTATCTGCATTAAGCATGGGGATGAATGGAAGACGGTGTTTAATACTCCGGAGGGACATTTTGAGTACCTGGTGATGCCTTTTGGGCTCACTAATGCCCCTTCTGTCTTCCAGTGCTTCATGAACGACATTTTCCGAGACTTTGTGGATAAATTTTTGATTATCTATCTGGATGATATTTTGATCTTCTCCAAGGATTGGGATTCTCATGTGGAACACTTTCGGACTGTGTTCCGGATCTTGAGGGAGAATTCCCTGTATGTCAAAGGATCGAAATGCCTTTTTGGGGTGCAGAGGATTTCATTTTATGGGATTCATTTTGTCTCCGTCAACTATTGAAATGGACCCGGCCAAGGTACAGGCCATTTATGATTGGGTTCAGCCCACTTTTTTGAAGGCCCTTCAGAAGTTTTTGGGTTTTGCTAATTTTTATCGGAAATTTATAGCAAAATTTTCTAGTATTGCCAAGCCATTGACTGATCAGACTAAGAAGGGTGCTGATGTGTTGAATTGGTCTCCGGAGGCTGTTTCTTCCTTTCAGGAGCTGAAGCGAAGATTCACTTCTGCCCCGGTTTTGCGGCAACCTGATGTCTCACTCCCGTTCCAGGTAGAGGTGGACGCTTCTGAGATTGGTGCAGGAGCTGTTTTGTCCCAAAAGGATCCTGTAACATCTAAAATGAATCCCTGTGCTTTCTTTTCCCAAAAGTTCTCTCCATCTGAACGTAACTATGATGTGGGGAATCGGGAACTGTTAGCCATGAAATGGGCATTTGAGGAGTGGAGACATTGGTTGGAGGGAGCTAAACATCAAGTCGTGGTCCTCACTGACCACAAGAATTTGATTTACCTGGAGTAGGCCAAACGCTTGAACCCTAGACAGGCTAGGTGGGCCTTGTTTTTTACATGTTTTGATTTTGTGGTCTCTTTTCTTCCTGGCACTAAGAATGTCAAGGCTGACGCTCTCTCTAGGAGCTTCTTTGCTGATTCTCCTGTGGTGACCAAGCCTGCTACCATCTTAGGCGAAGGGGTATTTCTTTCTGCCATCTCGCCCGATTTGAGACGTGCTCTGGAAGAGTTCCCTGAGGACAAACCTGAGCGTTGTCCCAGGGGAAAGTTGTATGTTCCTGACCAGTGGAAGAAGAGAGTGATGTCTGAAGTTCATTGCTCTGCATTGGCTGGTCATCCAGGTATTTTTGGTACTAGAGATCTGGTGAGTCGGTCTTTTTGGTGGCCCGCCTTGTCTCGTGATGTCAGGAATTTTGTGCAGTCCTGTGGGACTTCCTCCCGGTCTAAACCTTGTTCTCGCTCTAGTGGGTTGTTGATGCCTTTGCCAGTCCCCAGGAGGCCATGGACCCATATTTCAATGGATTTCATCTCTGATATGCCTGTCTCTCAGAGAATGACTGTTATTTGGGTGATTTGTGATAGGTTCTCTAAGATGGTTCATCTTGTACCACTCCCTAAGTTGCCATCTTCCTCTGAGTTGGTGCCCCTGTTTTTGCAACAGGTGGTTCGCTTGCACGGGATTCCTGAGAACATTGTATCTGACAGAGGAGTTCAGTTTGTGTCTAGATTTTGGAGGACTTTCTGTTCCAAGCTGGGAATTCAGTTGTCCTTCTCCTCTGCTTTTCACCCTCAGACCAATGGGCAGATGGAGAGAACAAACCAGACCTTGGAGTCGTATTTGAGATGTTTTATTTCCGCTGATCAGGATGATTGGGTTTCATTTTTGCCCTTGGCCGAATTTGCTTTAAATAATAAAGCTAGTTCTGCCACTTTGATGTCACCTTTTTTTTGTAACTTTGGGTTTCATCCTCGCTTTTCTTCAGGGCAGGTGGAGCCTTCTGCCTGCCCAGGTGTTGACACTGTGGTGGGGAGAATGCACCAGATCTGGGACCAAGTGGTGGATAAGTTATCTCTCTCCCAGGAAAAGGCCCAGCGGTTTTCCAACTGACATAGGACCATTGGTCCCCAGTTTAAGGTTGGTGATATGATTTGGTTAACATCAAAAAATATCGCTATGAAGGTGGCTTCTCCTAAGTTTAAGCCTAAATTTATTGGACCTTACAAGATTTTGGAGATTATTAATCCGGTCTCTTTTCGTTTGGCTCTTCCTGTCACATTTAAAATCCCTAATGTGTTTCATAAGTCCTTGTTGAAGAGGTTTGTTGAACCAGTAGTTCCTGGGGTGGCACCTCCGGACCCTGTATTGGTTGAAGGCAACATGGAATATGAGGTAGAGAAGATACTGGATTCCCGTCTGGCTAGACGGAGACTCCAGTATTTGGTTAAGTGGAAGGGTTATGGTCAGGAGAATAATTCCTGGGTCTCTGCCTCTGATATTCATGCCAAAAGATTTCATGGATGAGGGTTCGGTGACCCCTCCTCAAGGGGGAGGTACTGTTGTGAGTTCATTTTCCCCTTCACCATTGAGGTCTGATGAACTCCCTCTTCTGGTGAAGGAAGGTAGTGAGGCTGATTTCCAAGCACCTGGGTATGATGATGATGACTGGGTGACGGGAATTGCTGACTGGATATAAGGCAGCTGACACCCTTCTGCCTTGCTGGTGATCTCTCTGAGGGATTCTAGGAGACCAGTCTGATTCCTGCTCCTCAAAAGCTAAGTTTTCTGCACTTTTTTTTGCATTTGTGTTTTGGTTTTGTTTTGCCTTGTTTTTCTGGATTTCTGCCTTCCCCTGCTGGGTGAGCTGAATTCCTTTTTGCTCTGTCTTCAGAAAATACCTGAGTACTGATATAGTCTTTTTTGAAGCCTAGCGTCTTCAGGGCTTTTTTCCCTATCAGTCTGTTGGCTCTTGTTTTTGAGAGGGTTTTGGCGGATTGCAGACAGCAGCTTTTCTATTCTGTCCTATTTAGTTAGCTTGGGCCCCATCATTTGCTCAGCCTATCTTTCTATCTGTGTGTGTGTTTTTTCATCTTGCTTCACCATCATTATATGTTGGGGGCTGCCTATTGCTTTAGGGTCTGCTCTGGGGCAGTTTAGATTTCCCTTTCTGTCTTTAGGCTATGTAGTTCTCCGGCTGTGATCGAGGGGTCTAGGGCACTGTAGGAACCCCCCACAGCTACTGCTAGTTGTTGTTAGGTTCAGGGGTCTGCAATCTGATAGCTGCCAACTTCTCTGGTTTTCTGGACTTAGCTAGTATTTCTGTTTTTGCCTCCTACGGTGACTCATTCGTAACAGTTGAGGGTGACAGAAGGGGAGAGTAGTGGGAGATACATCCCGTAGAGAAATCCAGGTGTACCTAGCCCAACTGGAAAGAAGTTGTCATGTGGCATGCGTGCCGGCGAGTAGCAGTAGGCTGCTCAGAGCATGGTGCTCCCGGTTTGTTCGGCCCCTGCATATGGTGGGTTTGGCCCAACAACCGGTCCGACAACAGACAGTAGAAAAGTTTCAGAACAGCGAAGGTAGGGAATATGATTGTCGAGGACGACAATAGACAAAGGAAGGGGGAGTGTGGGGAAGGTGACCTGACGGATGGACTTGTCAGCAAGAAGAAGGGATGGTTTGTGCACTGTAGGCGTATGTTTGTAATTACACTAGGGAAACAGCTGGGAAAAGTGTAGATTGAGTGCAGTATCTTGGGTTGACCACAAGATGGCAGGGGAGAGTGTGAGTTCAGAACTTGACAGCAGCTTATGGCTAGAGAAACCATTGGTCATGGGGGGCGGAGTTATAGGGAACCGGGAAAGTTATGAATAGGACAGGAGGGTTCCAGAAAGTTCCAGTCCCGGGAGGAGCTCAAGAGGAGAGGAGTCTGTGACGTAGTGCGTGCTGTGTGGAGAGCTTAACTAAGGGGACTGAGGAGAAGGGAAGTCAGGGGGGTGGCCCCAACACAAAGAACCGCAGAACAGAACAGACGAGGCCCCGGGGCTACCAAATTGATGACAACCTTTGACCAGTGAAGTGCTGGCGGTGGAAAGGCCTAGGGCAGCCCCAGTAGTTGAGCCATAAAGAAACGTCACTACGACTGAAGGGAAGTGCAGGTACCCGGGCCTGAATACGGAGAGCTGTGGAAGTACTGCGGTGGATTGCTGAGGTTGTCAGGGAGACAGCCAATAAACTCGGACCTGTTGTACCTGAAATCTGCCTCCGTCTCGTGTCTGTGACGTCTGTTCGTGGTTGGCAGGGGACCACACCCCAGTCTGGCCCACCCTACTACATATGGGCCATATCTAGCACCTTGCGTCTGAATGACCTGGCACCAGTAACTACTCGATTACCCCACCTCTCAGCTTACCGGTATAGTAACTCCTTATTTACATGAAAGTACAGGTATCAGATATCAGCCCTCTTGATCAACACCACTAAGTACAGTCACATTATCAAATGCCCCTTTTAGGGTTAAGTCCCTGAATTGGCGGTTCCAAAGTTTCCCCCAGACACCTCAAGCTCAGGGATGTTGGCCTCTGGGGATGCTGCCTCATCGCAAAGCAAGGACTCAAAAGGGAAACCCATCAGCTGTGGCCTGCGATGAGGTTTCTTTAGGAGCGACCTAGCTGTTGTCCAATGAGCCAGACATCCTCCCTTTCCCCAACAAGTTCCAAAACAATGCAAAGTCCTGCCCTATTATAAGAGAGTGCAAAAGGTCATTGACTATGGGCAGCATGGTGGCTCAGTGGATAGCACTGCAGCCTTGCAGCCTGGGTTCGAATCCCACCAAGGACAACATCTTCAAGGAGTTTGTATGCTCTCCCTGTGTTTGTGTGGGTTTCCTCCGGTTACTTTGGTTTCCTTCCACATTCCAAAGACATACTGATAGGAAATTTAGATTGTGAGCCCCATCGGGGACAGTGATGATAATGTGTGTAAAACTGTAAAGCGCTGCGGACTATGTTAGTGCTATATAAAGATTATTATTATTATTGACTATGCTCATCTAATGGGACTCAGTGCCACTTTCTGTGTCTATGACCACTCAGGCCACAGTGTAGTTCTTAGCATCCCCATGGATACAGCGGACGCAAACCATCTTCCCAGGAATCAGCCGATGAAGAATTGTGGCCCTTACTAAGGTTACCAAACTACTCCAGTCTAACAGACCACTCTGTTCACTGATTGGGGACATGCCTGTGTCATCTTGTCTGGTTGAGGGACAGCACTGCGGACAGTATATGCAAAATACGAGCAGCGCTATCCTATGCTGCAGTCCACTTTCTCAGTGGTCAAGGGGCAATGGGTGGTTGTGTGACATCTCTAATAAATTACATTATTGGATGAGACCTTTGGCAACAACTCAGATGCCATCTGGGATCTTGGACACCCCTAGATGTGACTCTAGTTTCCCTCTTTAGGGTGTCTGCCCCCATTGGGAACCCCATTACAGAGATGCTAAGATTCCTTGCTTCCTCAAGGAACTCTCACTTGCCTGGTACCTTTCGACCAGACCCACCAGGTCATTGGCATTCTGGGGATCTCCGTGGGCAACCCAGGATTGCACTGGCCTCGGAAGGAAGTGTATCAACTTGTCCATGATGACCCTTTCCATCATCTGTGCTTGAGAGGAAGATTCAGGTTGCAACCATTTTTGGACCAGGTGTAGGAGGTCGGACATTTGGGACGGGAGAGGTTTGTCACCTCTATATGCCCAGTGGTGCACCCGTGTGTCCTGACTGTCTGAGCTACTCCTACATTTTCAACTTGGCATACTCTTTTGCCTCCTGCAAGGCTAGGTCATAATAGGCCTTCTACGGTTCCTCTGATAGGTATTGCACCACAACCTGCACCCACGACTCTGGTGCCAATTTCTCCCATTCCAGCACTCTTTTGAAAACCATGAGGAACGCCTCAGCGTCAACACCTGGGGTCATCTTTTGCAAAGCTCTCCTTACCATCTTCATCATGTGTGAGTCATTACCTGGTGCTGTTGCATCTACTGATGCTGTTGCCACTGTTGAGGTTGCTCCTACCACAGCTGCTGCTGGAGATTAGCCTGCACCAGTTGCTTTACTAACATGTTGTTTACTTTCGCTCCTGCAGTCGCTTTCACGCAGGACATGTGATATCTCTGCAGCAGTCACATTGCCCTTTGGGATTCATGACTGTGCTTCTAGCACCAATCGTAGGGGTTTCACTTACTGAGCTGTGGTTGAGGTAGGCACAGGAAGTGGTTTCAGTAAAACATCCAGGCAGGTTTATAAACCACTCAGCATAAGCAAACAAAAAGACAGCCATTTCCAGCACAAATTGAAAAAAAACAGAAAGTAAATAGCCCATATAGTATTGTGGGTTCGCCAGTCAGGTCAGTGTCCTTTAACAAACACAAAGGAGGTCTCCACACCTCTAGTCAAAGACATTGATGTAGACACTTGGTCTCCATTTTATCTGCCATACCACGTCCTCGAGGTGGAACATGTGAGCAGTCAATCCCACTCCTCTTTTTGATTGCTAGTAAAACCTGGCCTTGATAAGCCCTATTAACTCTCTCAGCACTATACGTGCTGGAGCCTGCTTTCCCAGGCATACATCACCGAAGCTACCAACCTCTATGATACATAGCTCCTCTCAAGGACCTGTCTGTCAGCTATCTTACACCCTGTATAATGCTGTCCAAACATAAGAAGCCAGCATCATATGAGAAAATAAATCAAACTCCCATAGAAAATGTCAAACCAAGCTTTTTCAGTGTGATCTCATGAGACTTGATGTGTCTCATTTGATCATGCTATGAACTCCTCACTCCTGGCACTTACTGCCATAATACCATCAGGGGAGGTGGAAAGCTGCTTGTAATCACATTTGAAAAGCCTGCTTTGAGATTCCCTGTGAACATTTGTATTTCTTTCCTTATGTAATGCTGCTTTATCATGATTGGGCAGCATCACACAGGTGAAAAAGTTAACTCTCCCAGAGAAGAAAATCTGGCTACACCCCCTTGGTTGAAGTGGAAGAAAAAAAAATTTAATCAGTTTGTCGGCCCTTTTTTACTGATACATACAGTTTAAACTAAAAAATATTGTGAAAGATTCTCTTTAAAAGGAAACTGCTTTTTTTCATAAATCATTTATACATATCTGTATTACTTTAGTGGCAATATTTCTCTTCCTTTAAAATGTCTTATTATGGGGGTTTTGCTACTTAACGCCTTTACCCCCAAGCCTGTTATCACCTTAATGACCAGGCCAACATTTACAATTTTGACCAGTGTCAATTTATGAGCTAATAACTCTGGAACGCTTCAACTGATCTCACTAATTCTGAGATTACGGTATTTTCTCATGGCATATTATAGTTTATGATAGTGGAATTTCAGCAATTTCTAATTTTTCCAACAAAATTTACAAAACCATTTTTTTAAGGACCACATCACATTTGAAGTGACTTTGGAGGGCCTATATGACAGACAACATCCAAAATTTACATGATCTTAAAATTGCACCCATCTAGGTGCTCAAAACCACATTCTAGAAGTTTATTAACCCTTCAGGTGCTTCACGGGAATTAATGGAACGTGGAAGGAAAAAAACATTTTACTTTTATTCACAAAAATTTTACTTTAGCCCCAAACATTTTTTTTTCACAAGGGTAACAAGAGAAAATGCACCATGCAATTTTTTGTGCAATTTCTCCTGAGTACGGCAATATCCCATATGTGGAAGAAAATTACTATTTGGGTGCATGGTAGGGCTCGGAAAGGAAGGAGCACTGTTTGACTTTTTGAATGCACAATTTGCTGGAATCATTAGCAGACGTCATGTCGCATTTGGAGAGTCCCTGATATGCTTACACAGTGGAAACCCCCAACAAGTGACCCTATTTTGGAAACTATACCCATCAAGGAATGTATCCAGATGTGTGGTGAACACCTTGATCCTCCAGGTGCTTTACGTAAATTTATTACGTAGAGCCATGAAAATAAAAAAACACATTTTTCCGCGAAAAAAAATTTTAACCCCAAGTTTTGCATTTTCACAAGAGTATCAGGACAAAATGGATCCCAAAATTTGTTGTGCAATTTCACCTGAGTATGCAGATACCCCATATGTGGGGTAAAACTGCTGTTTATGTGCACCGCAGGGCTCAGAAAGGAAGGAGAGACGTTTTGAAATCCAAACTTTGATACAATGGTCTGCGGGTGTAATGTCAAGTTTGGAGAGCCCCTGATGTTCCTAAACAGTGGAAATCTCCCACAAAGGAGCCCCGTTTTGGAGACTATATCCCTCAAGGAATTTATCTAGACATGTGGTCAGCACCTTGAACCCACAGGTGCTTCACAGAATTTTATGTTGTTCTGTGAAAATGAAAAAATATATTTTTCCCACAAAAACATTTTCAGCTTCAATTTTTTTTTCATTTTCAAACTTTGTTGTACAATATCTCCTAACTACACTGATACCCCATATGTGGTCGAAAACTACTTTTGAGGCACAGTGCAAAGCTCAGAAGGGAAGGAGAACCATATTATAGTGCAAATTTTACTGTTATGGTTTGCGGATGTTATGTCACATTGGCAGAGCTCCTGAGGTGTCAGAACAGCAGAAACTCCAATAAGTGTCCCCATTTAATTACACCTCTCAATTAATTCATCCAAGGGTGCAGTGATCATATTGACACCAAGGGTGAAATTTTTTACCACCAAAATTTTGTTTTAGCCCCAGATTTTACATTTTCACATGGGGTAATGGGTAAAAATAGCATAAAAAATTGTCCCACAATCTCTACTGAATGTAGAAATACACAATATGTTTCTGTACAGTACTACCGTATATACTCGAGTATAAGCCAACCCGAGTATAAGCCGAGGCATCTAATTTTACCACAAAAGACTGGGAAAACTTATTGACTCGAGTATAAGCCGTGTATGCATTGTCCCCTCATCCCTATCCTGGATGCATGGCTCCTCATCCCTATACTGGTATGCATGGCCCCCTCATCCCCATCCTCGTCTGCATGGCTCCTCATCCATATACTGGTATGCATAGCCATCTCATTTCTATTCTGGTATGCATAGCCATGTCATTTCTATTCTGGTATGCATGACTACTCATCCCTATCCTAGTATACACGGCCTCCTGATCCCCATCCTGGTATGCATGGCTCCTCATCCCTATCCTGGTATGAATGGTCCTCAGCCCTATCCTTGTATGCATGGTTCTTTAACCTTATCCTTGCATGTATGGATCTTCATCCCTATCCTTGTATGCATGGCCCCCATCAAAAAAAAACATTTAAAAAATAAACTATCCTACTTACCATCCCTGCGCTCCCTTCCAATATCTTGTTCCGGTGACAGCAGCTGATTTATGCTTGTAATCAGCGCATGGCAGTGACATCATGTGCTGCTTACGAGCAGAGGACAGCTGCCAGAATACTCACTGCTCTCTAAGCCGTGACTATGTGCGTGGAGGGCAGAGAGTATTGATTGCTATTTAGTAGTGCATACAGTGTCAGCCGCAGCCGCCGGCTTTCTGCAAAGCAGTGAATATTCATTTCTTTTTAGCAGCGGCCACATGCTTTAGCTGCAGCAGCCGGTGCCTACCTCCTGTGAACTACTACTCCACCGCTGCCTCTCCCCTTCCCTCTTCTTAGACCCTCACTCGAGTATAACACGAGTGGGGTTTTTTCAGCTTAAAAAAATTTGCTGAGAAACTCAACTTATACTCGAGTATATACGGTACTTAGCCACACAACGAGATTTGGAAGGGATGGAGTATTATTTGCCTCCTGGAGCGCAGATTTTCCTAGAATTGTTTGTGGACTCCATAAACAGAGTCCCTAAGTGCTGTAAGAGCAGAATCCACGCTAAAAGTGACCCCATTTTGGAAATTATACCCCTTTGAGAATTTATCTACAGGTGTAGTGACCATTTTTATTCCATGAGTGTTTTTCAGTAACAAGTAGCAGTGGATGTTGCTGAGTGAAAATTGCAAACTGCCATTTTAGTGCCCAGTACGTTGTAGTCCTCTGTACATTGTAGTGCTCAGCTCATGCTTCTGGAGACAAGCACCTGTAATTTAGGTGGGCTCTCATCGCTACAGAAATGCTAAGCACATGGACTGTAAAAATGTGGTTAAGCACACTGGAGCTCAGAATGAAGGTGGAGATTTTGGACTTGGGAGCGCAGAATATGTTGAGTTTCTTTTGGGGGGGTGAGGCGCTATTTAGCTTTTTCAGAGCTTTTATACTACCAGTAACTTGGAAAACCCTTAAATTTCCATTAACAGATGATGGACCTGAGTGGGACTTTCTTTTTTGTGGATTGATTTTAAGCTTTTTATGGCAACATTTTCATGATATTTTGGATCACATTTATCCCGTGCTGTACACTGAGCACTTAGTTTTGGGTTTCCATCTAAATCTCCAAATGACGCGATTCAGACCTAACCCCTGAGGGATCCATTCAGTATAATGAGGCAGCAGATTTACTGTGGACTCTATTTGGCCTCTGTTCAGAGCTCACATTTACAAAAGTGCACAAAACTATGGTTGACCGCGCTTTTATGCACGCCTAAGAAGACAAACACTGCCGGTTCATAGCCCAGATGGTATCCATTGTCCCCATCTGCCTCACTATAGGGAATCTTCCGCCTGGAGTTCCATCTGAATCACGTATTTCTGATATTTATACGGAAACCCTGGAGTAAGCGCTCAGTGTAGAGCGCAGGATAAATGTGCACTAAGTCTTACTGTGATCTTTGGGAGGCAGAATGAAAAAATCAACAACAGGTGGAGAAATTGTTTTAATTATTTCTTATGCCGTTCCTCATGTGGTATATATGATTAGGTGACTTTATTCTTCGGGTCGGTGCAATTACAGCGATATCAGATTTTTATAATATTTTAGTTTTCTTTCTTTCACACATTAAAAAATGCATTTTATTGCAAAAACAATTGATAAGGCAGCCTTATTCTTCTAGTCAGCATGATTGCAGGGATACTTCATTTATATTTTTTTGCTTTGGCGTTTTTCCACAATAACTATTTTTTACAAATAAAAATTTATTTTGCATCGCTGCATTCTGAGAGCTATAAATTTATTATGTTTTTATTGATAGAGCTGTATAGTGGCTTGTTTTTTCTGGGACAGGATTGCGTTTTCAGCTATACCATTTTTATTTATTATCGCGTTTTATTCCACCTTTTGTTTAGCGGTATGATGAAAAACCATTGTTTTTTGCCCCATGTTTTTTTACAATGTTCACTGAAGGGGTTAACCAGTTTGACAGTTTTATGTATTGAGTCGTTTCGCATGCGGCTATACCAAATATACCATATTTTTCGGACCATAAGACACACCCCAAATTTTCAGAAGGAAAATGGGGAAAAAAATTAATGCGTCAAATGGGGTCCATCTTACAGTCCTGAATTCATCTTACCCGAGGGAGATTGGCAGCACTAGTGGCAGCAGGAGTCGGGCGATTTTTCCGGTGGTCAAATGCTGCAGGGCGATGATCTTGCTCCTATCTCACTCTGGTGCTGCTGGTGTGGCAGGTTTGGCAGTACTCGGTGGTGCAAAGGGCTCTGGCGATATTTTATGAAAGCCCGGAGCCCCTGCACTTTTATTACATTGATGCTTGCTGTGGCCTCCAGGAAAATGGCCACCGGAGGCAGCACATGGGCAGATTGAGATCTCTGCAACGAGATCTCGGAGCAAAGATCTCAATCTGCCTCCTGCATCCATTTTCCCGGAGGCCAGATTGATTCCCCAGTGCAGCGTCGGACCACAGGAAGAATCGCCCAACTCCTGCTCCACCACGCTAACTGTAAGTACATTTCGACTATAAGACGCACCCCCGTTTTCCCCACAAATTTTGGGGGGAAAAGTGCGTCTTATAGTCAAAAAAATACGGTGTGTACTTTTTTCGTTTATTTTTATTTTTTTACATAAAAATATAAATACATGAGTACAATATATATTTATTTTGCTTTATTCTTTTGTGATTTTTTTTTTAAATATATTTTTACAGTTTATTTTTTACTTTTTTTCACTTTGTCCTTTTATGGGATTTTCACTTTCAGCAGTCTGATCACTGTTTTAATGCATTGCAATACACCAGTTTTCCAATGCATTATAACTGTCAGTTCTGCTCTCACACAAGCTTCTTAGACCATGTTGTCAGCATGGCCTAACAAGCTTGCTAGAGCCTGGTAACCCAGATATCGTCATGACAACATCGGGTCTGCAAGGCAGTGAACGGGTCCCAAAATTATGTCACAGGAGCACCGATCAGAGGGTAGAGAGGTCCCCAACCACTCCCTACCTTCGAAATGCTGCAATAGATAACGATCTCAGCATTTAGAGGGTAAAATTGCCAGGAGCGGTGCGGGCACCCTTCCTGGCAGTATGTGCCGGTTGTCAGCTGTGATATTAGCTGACACCCAGCAGCAATTGTGAGAGCACAGCTTCTGTGCACACAAAATTGCCTGGACGTACTCAGTACATCCAAGGGCGGGAGGCGCTTCCCAACTATGACGTACTGGGTATGTCCAAGGTCATGAAGGGGTTAGCATATTATGGATGATAATTAATAAATATAATAGTGTTGAGTTGACAAAAATCATACTCATTTTAAATACAGGCCCATCCAGTTAATGAAAATTGTATGTCTGGAATTTAAAAGGAAGGGGTCATCAGAAAATGACCTATTTTTTAAATAACACATTTAAATTGATTATATTTTTAAACAATTGATATCTAACTTTGTATCACATGAGAGAGATCAGAAGTCAGAGGTCAAGAAAATCAGAAATTGCGTGATATTCATACTGGATGCTATTTCTAATGCTAGACAATTCCTGCTCTTTACAACAGACTGGCTCATTATACCCAATGTATTCAAGTCAATAAAGTTAGAATTTGTATGTTGATGCTTATGTATATGTCCCTGCGAAAAGCACTGTAATTATTAGTCTAATATTTGAGCTAGTGGAATTTTTTTTTCATGTAGATATTGGTATGGAAATGAAAAAATAATGCTAAAAATATTTTTTATACAAGATAATTAACATAAAAACCTTAGAATGGTGCTCTATGTGGTGAGATATTTTAGAGATATTCCTGCCTAAAACCAGTGCTTCTAAGGTCAAGAAGTTCCATAATTCAAGCTTTCCATTTACTATCTTGAATTGTTATGAAATCTGATGCAAATATACTTAATACGTCCCCCTCATAATCAAGGTTATATGGGGTAAAATATGCACACTTAGTACCTATTCCATCTAATTATAGTATCTGTTACAGTAGGCAAGAACAATTTCAGATAGCAAAAAGTACTGTTCTTACAGGCTCAATAATAGAAATATGGTAATGTCAACTTATGGAAATATTCTTTCCACAAGGATCTCATCTTGGAATTTATTTAAAGGGTTGCTCTGAAGATAGTAATCTATCTACTACATTCAGGATATGGTATAACTTTTTGGTTGCTGAGAGTTCAACCAATGGGAGTTCAGTGATCCAAAGAGTGGTTCTCTGGAACTTGGAAACCAAGCTTTGCAGAGCCTCACCTTGAATGGAGTGGAAATGCACATGCTTGATCCTTGTTTCATTCACTGCCTTTGGGATTGCACAGTGCCAAGCTATTTCCAGCAACCCCATAGATAATGAATAAGAGAAGGTTGGGCAAGTACACCTACATTCGGTTCAAAAGAAGTCTCTGCAGAGACCAATTCTAAGGATTCCAGAGACGGTAGTGCTCAAGATGGCTGGGATTCCCAGGGTTTAGACCCCTATCAATTAGTAAGATAGCAGTCATTCAATGGATAGGAGAAAATGTACTACCTGGAGGTTAGCGCTTTAAAGAGGACCTTTCACCAAATTGTTCATGTTGAACTGGACACAATATGTAATAGTAGCTGCAAAGTGGAATAAAATGTTTGTTTTTTTAATGTTTTTTATTGTTTTGTATTTATTTTGCCTCTTCATTGCAGAGATATTAGCATTGAAATATTTGCCACCTAATGATTAACTTTTGTTAAGTCCAAGTGGGCATTATTAAATAGCTTTTTGGGAGGGTGTACTTTGCCTTCTGTATGACACTGACCAATCATAAGCAGGCAGTTACATACAAGTGCAGAAGGTCCTGTGATGATGTAATCAGGGTTACTTAACCCAAGTTCACAGATCCTGCCAGTCAGAGAGTGCAGCCTAAATAAGTATTAAAGATATATTCCACAGCACAGAAGTGTGAAATTATTAACTTGACTTAATAGTTGTACACTTTTGTGCTGTGTAATATATCATCAAAACAAATTTAGGCAGCACACTCTGGCTGGAAGGACAAGTGGACTCTGCTCATGTAACCATGATGACATCCTCATAGGTTCTTCTGCACTTCTATGTTGCTGCCTGCTTATGATTGGTCGGAATAATCTTGGAGACGAAAGTAAACTCTTCTAGGGAAAACTATTTAAAAACACCCACTTGGACTTAAATAAAGTTAACTCATTAGGTACCAAATATTTGTAATATTCCAAAAATGTATACATATGCAATAATGTGCTACTAGAGCTATTGAGTGACCAAGTATTTGCACAGAATGATATGTGAAAATCCCTATTTCTTCAGTGCCTCTGCCAAGTGTGGTCAGCTAATGTGTTGCAAGTTATGAGATTTTTGTAATTGATGGTCCTTCTTCAAATATGCCAGGAATTTTTAAGAAGTCCCCTTGAGCCTTCAAACATAGGTAAATTATGAAATTCCACTGGATAAGTTCAAAGAAAATGTAGACACTATTACTCCAGATGTTCCTAAGCTGCATGCATGTAACAGATCAATGTAGAGAAATCTAAGCAAAAACAAAAAGGAAAATATACACTGTACAGCTTAATAGGCCGCAAACATCTTGTCCACTGTCGTCAAAAGTTTGGTTGCTGTTGATGCTTACTTCCATCGTTTGCAGAAGAGTCTTCCTCCTGAATTTTACCAGATTTGCATACTTCTTTTATTTCGTAGCTATAGTCATAGATTTTTTTTTTTACTTAGTGCATGATCATTGACAATAAATCCATTCAGCTCTCTACAAAACAATTTTTCTAGGCATTCAGGGGTTAAAATAAAATGTGCTTAAACTGGCTCTGTCATACACACCAGAAAAAAAAGTGAAAGATGGGGTCACAGGTTATTCTTTGAGGCTCAACAGACATCTGTATCTGAAACTGGGAACTCAATTTTTTTTAAGAATCGTAATTAACCCCCTCACCATCGTTTACCAGACACTCAAATGCATTCATGTAGTCAGCAAGGCAGGACGATACGTTAGGTGGCTGCTTACATTAGTGTATTGATTGCATCCAATTCCCAAAGTGGCAATG
Organism: Dendrobates tinctorius; assembly: GCF_039654945.1. NCBI lineage: Eukaryota > Metazoa > Chordata > Amphibia > Anura > Dendrobatidae > Dendrobates > Dendrobates tinctorius. Next base: position 3,706,034 of record NW_027361936.1, read on the forward strand.
TACTCTTGAACTTGGAGGTGTCGTTATTCTTGTTGTGGTCTCGCAGATCATCTACTGTATTTATCTTGTAAATACCGTATTTCGATAAATGCAGCGTACAATTTAAGGTAACTTAAAAAATGCATCACACATAATGCGTTTCGGTCAACAAATCCTGTGATTTCAAGTAATCAACACTGATTTCAATTCTTAAAAGAAAATAAAAAATAAAAATAAATAAAATGAAAAAAAAAATAATAGCAATGAGAAAAAAAAACAGACCTAAATCTTTACAGTTTATTGTGTCAATTTAATTTGTTTTGTATTTCGGCCTTTTTAAAGGCAAATGTATAATGTATATTAACAATGATTACTGGAATATACTTTCAGTATATAACAACAGTTTACATCACATTAAATTCACCCAAAATGGGTAACAATTAACATAAGAACTGGCAGATTTGTTTTTACCCCTACAATATGTTATTCTGTACAAACTGCATTAAAAGGAACCCTCCCCTCCTGTTTAGAACGCAAGCAATATTTAGAAGTTCAGGCACTGATACTAGATATCATTTTTATTCCAGATTTATTGCGACTTGTAGGAACATATAAATGGAGTCATACCCAAGAGGAATCCAAAAAATCAAAAAAAAAGAAAAATTTGTTGTGCCAATGGTCTTCAGTGTCTTTGCACAACATTTCTTGAGTGACGCTATTGCCACAAGAGCCTATACAAGATCCTATTGTGACGCTAAAATACTTTTGAAGTTGGCCTCAAAAATCTAACAGCAAAGAGTTAATGATTACCACATGATTTTTTTTTTTTCCAACATAGAAATATATTTATAAAATTTTCTCTGGACACTAGGTCATGCTTGCATGAATTTTTTTTTTACAGCAGCTTAAGAACACATTATGGGTGCCATATAAATCTGGTGCAGATTTCTAACAAACTTGAAAAGGCCTCAATGGTTCATGGTTTTTATAACACCATTACTTTATCACACAGTTAGAAAATGTCACACTCTGTATTACCATTTTTTTTTTCCTTTAGAGCTCAGAGTACAACATGTCATTTGTAATTTATGTTCTTGTTGACTAGTTTTTAAAGCCCCGTTTTTTTGAGACCGTACTGTATATTATCTCTTAAATAAGGGTATCGTGAAGTCTTATAAACACCAAGTCAGCTAAATAGACTGCCTAGGTTTAGGATTTTCAGGGGGATTTCTCCATTTCAGTCCAGCATACGGTAAGTTGAAAAATAGGTGATACTTGTAGGGTGTTAAATATATATATTTTTTTTTATTCTGCAAAATTGGAATCTTTTTTCCGGGAAAAGAAAAAATATTTTTAAAAAATGATGTTGATATTACATTTTTTTTTGTATCTTCCCAAGACCTTGATTATATCTTAAAGTCCTGTGCTGGCTTTTGTGGCAATTTGTTTTGAAAAAGTCAAAGTCATGTCAATGCAGGGAAATAATGTACTCTAAGAGCATTCCCGCTAGGTGCAATGGCCAATAATACTCAACTACAAGTGTAATACATAGAGGTCAGATTGAAGGATTTTGTTTTGTTTTTTGTTTTTTTTTCATTTACAATAGGTTGTGGCCTGTTCGTATCAGCTCGATCGTCTTCTCCTTTTGTCTTCTTTTCTTCCAAAGCTAGGTGTTATTTATTTCTGGCCATAATGGTATGCATATTTGTTAACACTTTTGCATATCTTTTCAGACTTCTTGCCATATAAATTTGATTGTTCTGTCCTTAGATTTAAAGATGCTGTATGTTCCCCCTAGAAAAAAAGGGATACAAATCACACTCTTAGTAAATAAAAAAAAATGTACTACCATAAAGACATGGGGGAATTAAAAAAAAAGATTACAAACCATTATGCATAGAAAGAAAACGATATTGTTTTTTTTTTCCTTTTCTAATCCGACGGCAAATTTATTATTTTTTGCCTTTTTTTGACAGAAAAAAAATACAGTACATAGAAGGTACAAATAGAAGCCATATGGATGATAATGCATGCACGGTTTGTAAAATGGAAAAACAAATATGGGAATTGGAGGGAAGGATGAAAAAACTGAGTTTGCAGGCAACTTCTAATTAAGGCTAGTTTCACACTAGCGTATGGCTGAGCTGTGGAGGGCTGTGGACTTCCTCCGTGAAGCTCCGCCCACGGCTGCACCTCCTCCAGTCAGCTCCACCTACATCGGCATGCGGCCTGCATAACCTATCTTTAACATTGGGTACGCAGGTCATGCGGATGTATGCGGATGCCTCCGCATGCATCACTTTGATGGTGCGGAGACCGCAACAAAATGCAACTCGTTGCGTTCTATGCGGTACGCAGCACCATCAAAATGATGCATGTGGAGGCATCCGCATATATCGGCACTGCCTGCATACCTAATGTTAAAGATAGGTACGCAGGCCGCTTGCCGACGTAGATGGAGCTGACCAGAGGAGGTGCGGTTGTGGGCGGAGCTTCATGGAGGAAGTCCACAGCCCTCCGCAGCTCGGCCATACGCAAGTGTGAAACTAGCCTAAGAGTTGGTACGGACGTGAAAAACAAAAAATGTGCAGCTGATGAAATGTGGGGTGATGATGTGAGTTTTTTTTTTGTCCAGAAAAAATTTTAACTAGTGTGAAAAATTCCCAATTTTGAAGCACCAGTCATTTTTTAATTTTTCTTTATGGATTACGTTTTTTTTTTTTGCTTTGCGTTCTAATCATATAGATTTTAACTTAAAACGGAAGAGTCATTCAAAGCGATTGAAAAAGTCTATGTATCAAGGTTGTAAATGTAGAATATAGACCTTTGATGCGGAAGGCTAAACTGTTAAGTAGAAACTATGATGTTAAAGTGCTACAAATCGAATAATTTTAGTTTGTTTTCCATGGTATTTCTTAACCAAGCTAGTGTCAAATAAGGGCACAAGAGTCTGATGCTGTGTGTTTTATTACTTTTTTATTTTTCAATAAAAGGGACAAAATGGGTATATGAACAGGATAATGCAGACAACTGCCAAAAAAAAAACACAGACAGTGGTTTCTCCAATAGAAATTAACAGACCAGAAACAAATACAATAAAAGCCAGGTTTGCATGACCTTTGGTCATTGAAATAAAATAATAAAAAAAAATTAAGAAAAATATTTTTTTTTAAAAAAAGATCAAAATATGTGCCTCCGTTTTAAACATAAGCACATAATAACCAATAATAAATAGTGACTCCCATAGCAAAAGATAAAATTTCAAGTTACGACAAACAGCTTTCATTACAGGAAATAGAAAAGGCCGATAACAAAATATTCTACATTGCCATTTACAAAAAAAAAAAAAAAAGAAAATATATTGACTTGAGTGATCTTCCACTTTAATATGCTTTGCATAAGATTTTTTTTTTTTTTTCTTATTTTTCCAATCTAAATATAAAGCACCATTAAGTTTTTTTTGGCAATGAAAAGAAATAAAATGGGTTTCTTTTACTGCATATGAAGTTTTGATGCTGGAATGTAGGTGGAAAAAGGGACAGAAAGCACGCTACAGAACAAACCAATGCCATCAGCCTGCAGCACTGTGTACAGTATGGCAGCAAGGGAGGAAAACAAAATAATAGATATGTACAGCCCTCTGTAAGACGGCTCGCTTGCATGACACTCTAATCAGTATTCCCAAGTAGCCATCATATGGCTTCTGTACTGTACAATGTCACACGTGATTTTTTTTTTATTTTTTTTTTTTTATTTTCTTGGTTCAAAACATACAAATAATTTGCACTATATTATCCTGCCGAAATAAAAAAAAATATTTTTATATATATATGTGTGTGTGTGTATATACATATATATATATATATATATATATATATATATGCACCTATATATAGGTATATATATATATATATATATATATATACACACTGTGGCAGCTTTTGTTTTATTCCACTACCATAAAAAAAAGGATTGATACCTTTTCCGAAAAAGAACAAGTAAGTGTTAAAAATACAAGCTTCAATATAAATACTATAGTTCCTACACTAGATGAACATTTAATTCAAATACCATTCTAAAAGTACAGAAAAAAGAAAAGTAAGAGACAATAGATGTGTTTTAGCATAGGAATCAACATGAAGTGTGCATCTCCCTAGATTTAAGCACTATATCATATGGAACCTTTTCCCAATGCACATTTTATAAACGACCTGAAAAAAAAAACAGGATATATCCAAGGCATAGAAATTCCTCTACCATTTTATTTGCAATGAGTATTATGTCTTTAACAAGACAACGAAGCGCTAAAATACAACTCCCCTTAGACAAAAAAAAGTATGCTTTTCGTAATAAAAAAAAAGAAAAGAAAATGAAAAAAAAAAATAAAATGGACAAAAAAAAAACACAAACATTTATATTTAAAACGTTTTTTTTTTTTGTACACCAAAAAATACCCCTGTACTGTAAAGGCCAAAGCGATAATTATTTTGTAAAGTACATGTGGTCTGTATCCTTTCACAGCATTGTCTACATTGTTTCAGCATATCTGTAAGTCAAGTACATAACTGGCAGAGTATATATATACATGCATACTTGTATGTATATATATATAGTCATTTATATTTCCGTAGGTGTGTATGTGTGTATGTGCATGCAGTCGCACATACATACATCTTTTTTTCATATACTTATAGATATACATATATATATATATATATAATTTTTTTTGCAACATTTCCCTTATATGTAAGCCTGTAAACAGGGAAAATTGTACAGTGCATTTATATGTATCTGAGCATTCTTTATACTCAACCACAGTACCCTTGATTAAAGGAAAAGGTACACACATTTCTGGAAGAGTCAAGTGCTATTTGAATACCAACCGGGGCAGAAAGTAGCTTAATATTGAAATAATGAATCGGTATATTTGTAATAACAATAGACAGTGCAAAGAAGGAAGAAGAAAAAATATCAGGGATAGAAATATATTGTGGGGTAGAATTTTGAATTTTTACATTTATGCATGTCTTTCTCTTTTTTTTCTTTTTTGTTTTAGGGGGTATTTTCTTTTAGGCAAGCCTCACAAGTTCATAGTTAATCATCATTATATTTAGCTTATATGCCTGCTTTTTTTCCTGGTACCACGTTGACTATGTCTCTGTTGTCGCCTCGATAACTTTTAATATTATCTAACATTACATACAGTACAGAATTTGTTACCGATTGTCATTCAGACAACCATATACGTTCTTTTCAATAATTACTGAATTTTTTTTTGTTTTTTTACAAACATTTCTATAATATAATACAATTATACTTGTTGTCATACACTTTTTGTTCAGCTTTAATTTAAAGGTTTTTTTTTTAACCAGGTAAATCATCAATGGCCTATCCGTAGGGTATGACATCAATGTGTTATCAATGGGGGTCTCTATTTAAGACTCCCGCAATGACACATTGGTGACACATCCTAAAAATAAAGATTATTGCAATCTGAAGCTGAATATGCCTGATCCTGGTACTGCAGCTAAACCACAATATGTCTGAGCTGCAGTACCAGGCACAAGCACAATATGGCTGAGCTGCAGCACCAGGCACAGGCACAATATGGCTGCACTGCGCTACCAGGCACAGGCACAATATGGATGAGCCATTGTTTCTAGATAAACATTTAAGGGTTTACAACACTCACAGAGTGCTGCTGCCCCTCAATACTGCTGAACATCAGGGTTCTGTAAGTCAGACTTCCATAAATTACTCATTGATGGCTCATCCTAAGGATAGGCCATCAATGTTTTCTGCTAGAAAACCGCTATACCTTAAGGTTTACTCATAGATAAACTGGAAAGAAGAATCATTTTCCTTCTATTCGAAAGCAACTAGTATACAACTCATTAAATAAATATGGGAAAATGATGATTAACTAGGACATGATGGGTCATATTTTAGGTAGCCTCAGTTATAAGAAATACAATATATTAGAATTATACACTAGATCAATGGAGACCTCAATGGAGACCTACATATATCCAAGTTGAATTAAGCTACATGTTCGTTTCAACATAGGAAGAACCATTGACATGGTTTCAAATAGACTGAAGGCACTCAGATATGCTTGATTTAAACCAAATGAAAGCACAAATTATTTTTTGAAGGCCTTTTTCTATGTGTTTTGTTGGTTCGCTTCTTTTGTCATAATATTTGCTTAGTAAAACACTAAAAAGTAACCCCTGGCATGAGAAGATGAGGTTCCACCAGCATTTGCAGCACTAGGATACCTGTCCCTGGAAGTCTGGTGAAGAGATGTTCCCTCTGCACATCAGAACACAAAAACTGTACATGATATGTATTGCAGAATGTATGCAGCATGGTCACTTGTCAGCACAGAACTGGAAACAGTAATGTTTGTTTTGCAAACTAATTCAGGGACAAATGAAAATAGCTATAACATACCATACATGCTGTCTATCATATAAAAAAAATAAATTTAGAAAAACAACATACACAACATGTAAATTATTGCACAAGAGAAAGGCTCAAAGTTTGCGTAAAATGCAATAGTATTGCCCCAATAAAGAACATGCATTCAAACGGTGAGAACAAAATATAAGGAAAAAAATTATAAGAAAAATAAAAAAATAAAATCAGGAGTGCTAGTGATAAGCACGGTCTTGTATCCTTAGCTTTCATTATTTTTTATCACAAGGGACTAGAAAAAAATCTACATGGGGTTTCTCGATATACCTCTATTCAGTTTTTATATCATTATTCAAGACTCGATCACTGTGCCATTTTTTCATGTGTTTCTCCAGGGTACTGTACACGCTAAAAGGCATCTGACAAATTTCACATTTGTAAACGTCCTTTCCCACCTGACCATGTGTTTTCATGTGCCGGGTAAGTTTGCTACTCTGCGCGCAGGCGTAGTTGCAAAGCTCACACTTATATGGCCTTTCACCAGTGTGGCTCCTCCTGTGAACAGTAAGGTTACTACAGTTCTTGAAGATTTTTCCACAGTACTCACAAGTGTCGCTGCGCTTGCCCTCTTTTGAACTGGGCCTTCCAGGCCCTGGGCCACTAATATGGGGAGTGCTTCCTCCACTTCCTGTGCCACTACGGCCTGAAATTCCTCCATCCATCTCCCCTGGAGGTGTAGAGAAACGTAAACTACCATTTTCAGATGAGTGCTCTGATGAAGAGGCAAATGGCGATTGTCTAGAGTCTCCAAAAGTGAGGAATGGATCTTTTAGCTGCCTAGATGCGGCATAGCCAGCAAGCCACTGGGAGTAAACATTTTCTGCATTAGGCATAGCTGCAGCTGGGAGGTCAAATTCCTTCTCAAGTTTTATGCGTTTAGAAAAAGGACTCATAGAACTTGGGCTACCAAGAAGCAATTTTTTTGACAAGCCTCCTGAAGCAGATTCACCAGGCGAACAACCCCTCCCATTAACAGTACCACCATCTATGCGATCTGATTCTCCTGCCACTGAGTCCTCATCGCAAGTGTCTCTTTGAGCTTCTGGTTCAGATAAATGCCCTCTTTTATGTTTATCAATCAACGCCTGATGAAAGGCATCACTAAAGTGATGCATTGCACCAAGACCTACGCCTTGCATCACATCAGGCATAGATCGGCTTTCCTCACCAGATCTGGAGTTGTTTTCATGGTGACGAGCAGCTTCAAGATTTAGGGCAAAACTATAATCCGGTCTACTGTCTGTTTCTGTCAAATCCTCCTCCTCCTCCTCTTCCTCCTCCTCTTCCTCCTCCTCTTCTTCTTCCTCTTCATCCTCATCACCATTCTCTGGAATCATGTTTGGATCATTTTCACTTTTAAACTTGGCCACTACAGATTTGAGGGCGTTGCTTGCGCTGCCAACTAGATCACTGGTTCCTGGCTCTGGAGAACTGGCCGTAGAAAGACCATCATCTGATTTAACTGTCATTGGGGAGGATTTATGCATGTGTGTTTTCATGTGACGTTTTAGTTTGCTGGCCTGAGTGCATGCATGGTCGCACAGGTTGCATTTATAAGGTTTTTCTCCAGTGTGGCTTCTACGATGTACTACTAGATTGCTTTGAAATTTAAATGTTTTCCCACAAAACTCACAAGATTTTGATTTAATGGAAGGTTGGGAAGGAGGAGGTACAGACTGAAGAGGAGGGAGGGGTGGAGTTGCCAAAAATGGTGGTTTGCTGCTGGACTGGAATGGCTGCAGTAACCTTTGCATAGGGCTCGGCCTGTTCGGCGACAAAGGGGGACTGGAACTGGAAGTGTTACCAGCAAGCTCTCTAAGTCTCCTTGAAAAATCCATTGCTGGTGGCTCCATAGCCAGAGGGTTAAGTCGCAGTACCCTGTCAAAGGCACTCGGGTGATGTGTTGCGAGAGCCATTTCTTCTGCACCCAGACGTTCTATACGATGTGGATCCAAATGATGTCTTGGTGGGGGGCTAAATAATGGGGGAGTTGGTGGGAATCGACCCTCAGATAGACCAGAAGCCTCTCTTGATACTGATCCAGGGATTCTCAATAGGTTAAAAGGATTATTGTCAGCAATATGAATTCCATGGAGTGGTGGCTGTGAAGGACATTCTGCACCCAGTCCTGATGGAATGCCTACCCGGGGTGTAAGAGGACTGCCATGTTCACTTTCCAGATAGATTCTGAAGCCGTGAGTGTTCTGTGCATGCTGCAGCAGAAACCATGCACTGGAGAATGGCTGTTTACATGTTGTACATGTATAGCTGCTGGGCTCATCCTTGCCTGAAAAACAGAAGTAATATCAATTATTATTATTTGATTAATCAAAAAGTCAAAATGTGTTAAGAAAATCAATGCACTCATTAAATCCTTAGAATGTATTCAGTTTTCCTGAGATAAAGTTTAGGAAGTTTGCCAAAAGTTATTTATGTAAACCCTGTTAAAGTTACATTTAGGCATTCAATTTCAAATAGATTTGATATTGGGAAATGTCACTTTTGACTAATGAAAGAGTTTGGTTGCCTGCCAGGAAGATTACTTTTTAACCCCTGCTGAAATAAGACGTAAAAGTACAACTTATGTCAGCTCCTCATGTATGGAGTGTTCTAAGGAACTGAGCACACACTATACCTGACAGAGGTCAGCTGTAATATAAGCAGTGGACTTCATAAGGGAACACCTTTGCATTATATCCTATGATAGCAGGTTCAAGCCCCCTAAAAGGACATGAAAACAATTAATTTTTTTATTTTTTTTACGAAATTCCGAATTGCTTTTCACCACTTAATAAAAAAATGACCTGTAGAATTATGATTCCAGGTCATTTTTACAGCAAAATGAATGATGCTAAAACAAAACCATTCAAAAATCGCATTCTTTGTACGTTCACTGTGCAATTTCACAGCACTTTGATTTCTTTTCCCATTTTCCAATACATTCAATGGTAAAAGGAATGGTACTAGCATTCAAAGCTACAGCTTGACTGCCGCCGACAAAATAAAATGTATGAATCTTGGAGGAAAAAATGAAAGCAGAAAAACCCAGAAAAATCGCCTGGTCCGGAAGGGGTTGAAAAAGATTGCATCCATTTGTCCATAAATGACACAACTATTCTATAGGTTCATTACACACACACACAAAAATATATATATAGCCCAGAAAAAAAGCACATTGGTTTCATTTTAACCACTGTTGCCGCTTAGCACTAGTTCATTGAATATCAACAACAACATTAAGTTTGTATGTTTTCCATGTGTTTGCATGGGTTTCCGACACTCCAAAAACATACTAAAAGGTAATTGCCTTTCTATGAGATTTGGAGTAGTGCTTGAGTAGAGAAACTAGACTGTGCGCCCCATTGGGGACAAGGTCTTATGTGAATGGTAACAATCTCTGTACAGTTCCAAGAATGAGCTGTAAAGGAGGATTCACAAAAAAATCTGGGAACTGGAAATATAAGGAGAATCAAGCGTACACCAAAAGAGAACACAAAAACGGCAACACAGAAGCAAGTCGACTCACAATATAGTAACGCTATACTCGGGCTGACCTGTAATTTACTTTGCAATGCATTTTAATCTGATTAAATGTATCCTGCTCTCGGATAAATCTCTTTACAAGATTAGATCATACAGAATGAAATTAGGTTTTAAACATTTGCTTACTATGAAATGTGAAAAGTAGCTAGATTTTTTAATAAAATTCTGTTGACATTATAGCAGCACTGGTCAGTCACCTTTTGGCATTATTTATCGTTATATATGAATTTCATTCCAGCAAAAGAGTTAAGCGGTCCACACTCATGGTAAAATAATTTATAGAAATTGGTTTTTATAGTACAGATTACTTTAAGTTATAAACTCCTTTTAAAAGCTACCTCTGTGGTTGGTGAACCCTTGCGCACTTGCTTATTTAATGAATTAACACAAACCCATAGTAGATGCCACCTAGACAGTTGGAGCACCTTTGTACAACTATATTTATAATGCACCTATACTAATTAATCATCTTCAAAGTGCCATAAATGTATAACGTATTTTTCCTAAGTTACTATATTAAAATTAGTCATGGTAGTAGACTCAACAAGTTATGACACCTACATACTTTAATTTCCTTCCTTATGTTCCAATGATTTCATTTGTCAAGAAGCCAAAGATGAAAGAGGATGTCGTCCCGATTCATGTTCCTAATACAGTGGAGCTAAGTATCTAAAGTATTCCTGAACAATGAAAGGAGTGTAAAGCCCATTGTGATGTCTCAAGGCCATGAAGTTTGTAGGTTCTCTACTAAAAAGGGGAAATTTGGAAATAAAGGCGGAGATCAGAATGGTGGCTCAGTAGAAAGCATTGTTGATTTGCAGCTCTAAGGTCCAGGGACGTCTACATAGAATTTGTATGTTCTTCTCTTATTTTGGTAGATTCCCTTCGAATTTAAAAACATACAAAAGAGATCATTGGCGTTCTATGAAATTGATTTAGAGAGTAAGATTACAGTTCCATTGAGGATAATAGCAGGAGATTTATTAAAGAAGCACTCCAATCAAATTTTGCATCCTCCTAAGGGTACGGTTACACTAAGCGACGCACCAGCAATACCGACAACGATACGACCTGGTAAGGATCGCTGGTGCATCGCTAAGAGGTCCCTAGTAAGCTGTCAAACAGTCAAATTTACCCAACGACGCAGCAACGATCTCGGCGGGATCACTGATGCGTCGCTTAGTGTCACACAGCAGCGATTCTGACGACTCCCACCTGCGTCCATGATTTCTGAGTCGCTAACGAGGTCGCTCGTCGGTTTCAAACACAGCGATGCATGGTGGCTAGAGGGACACCAGTGATCAAAAAATGGCCCAGGACATTTGAGCACGATCAGCGACATTGCAGCGGGGGACTGGTCGCTGCTAAGTGTCACACGTAACGAGATCGCTAGCGATGTCGCTGTTGCGTCACAAAATCGGTGACGCATCAGCGATCTCGCTAGTGATCTCGCTTAGTGTGAAGTACCCCTAACACGTTGCAGTCATCATATTATATATTACTGTTGTACTAACAATTGCTCATTTTGTTTTTCTACTTAGCTAATTCTTCTCTTTACCATTAGGCCTATGACATCACGTGACTAAAAACTAACTAGCTAAATCCTTCTCAGATCTACGTACAAACAGGAGGCCTTTTTTTACAGCATGGCCTTTCACACCATGGACACCTAAGCTACTTCAATTCCCTACACATGGGGTTAACAACATTGCGAATCAGAAGAACTATACTACATTTCTAATTGGAGGAGTTTGCTAATATTATTATCATTACAGCTACTATACTGGGTAGGATCTTGGAGATGGAATACCCCTTTAATACATTCTCCCCATAGATATGCTTCATTATGTAGCATTGCTTTAATTTAGCTCTTTCCTGCCATCATCCTGGGACAGATGCACATCATAGTTTGCTGTGTGATTTCTATGCCCCATAAATTATGGTCAAAGATCCCCTGTAATTAGACTTGATAGTTTATTTACATGGATTATTGTTCATCCAAGTTCTCTTTTAGAAGAGCATGGCAGCCGAAAGCCTCCACTTATTATATAATGAACATTCAGTGCACAGTACTTGATGATTACAGTTTAGTCTTTCTGCTGGGTATATCAGAAGAGGAGTACGGTAATGTATTAATAATAATGTCAATGAGAGGAGTTGTTAACCTGGACTTCCATATAACATTAACAGCGCTGCTTTGAAAATGGTAATTATCAGTAGCCAACTAACAGCAAATAATGCATTACTGTTACTCCTTGCTCTCTGGATTTCTCTCTGCCGCTGCTTAAGATTCTATTATGCCGAGCGGCATCTCCGCATTCCCCAACTTCACACCATCAATAAATGCGCTACTTGTCGTAATCAACTAAATTACTTTATTCAGACCGTCTTCAGGATTGATCCACGTGGCAAAATTATGTTTCCATTGATTTGCCGGAGTGTAAAATGTTCATTTGCTTGGAAGAAATAAAAATCTTTTTTAATTTTTGCAATTTGGGATAAGGGTTCTTTATTATCTTACTAAACAACTGCAAAAATACCGGGGCCATCTAAGATGAAACGTGCGTAAAGATCCTCGAGTTTGGGGGGGAAGATGCCTAATTCGACAAAAGCTTTTGGGTCTTTAAAAGAATAACATTTACATCAAAGGTTTCAACAGTTAAATGCATTTTACTCTCATAGATTTAACTAATGATCATAATAGCCGTGCGCACACTCAGCAAATGTCACCTATCTGCAGTCATTTTAATTCAGGAGCATAAAATGACACCAGCACAATCCCAACGAGACAAAATAAACTTGCCGCAATAGATAAATGGAAGATAAAATTGCCAGATACTTCATATTATCTCAAATGAGTAGAAATCCATTTACTTTCAATTTATATTTCTTCTTATTTGGATTATTCCTTTAATGTGCGGCCTTTCCAAAGCGGCAAGCGATATTACTGTGCACACTGAAGAGCCATTTTTTACGTGAAGTCCTAGGAGAACAATCACCATGTGACCCCAAGTGATGGCAAAAGCAGGTCAATGGACACATTAAAGTGTAAGTTAGTAAATAAAGTGACTTGTTCAGCCAAGCATGCGTTAATGATATACAAGGCGAGCATATCGCTCAAAACTTTATTGATCAATGTGAACTTTTCATCCTGAGCAGACATCCTCTAAATAAATAGTATAGATAACAGCAGCAGCCGCGGCAATGATGATAGTACAACTGCAAGGCAAGCCTCATTCTAGGAACAATGTACTTGTATATACTGTGTATATATCTGCCCTACCTCTATCTATCTATCTGAATCTATCTACAACCCTTAGCATATTTACTGTAACTATCTATCCATCATCCAAATACTATCCATCTATCCATCATATCTATTCATCCATCTATTCATCCACCCACCCATCCATCCATCGTCCATCCATCTATTCATCCACCCATCCATCCATCGTCCATCCATCTATTCATCCACCCATCCATCCATCTATTCATCCATCCATCCATCCATCCATCAATCTATCCATCCATCAATCTATCCATCCATTGTATCTATCAATCTATCCATCTATCTATCCAGCCATCTATCATCTGTCTACTGTATCTATCCATTCATCTATCTAGTCATCTATCTATATATCCATCTCTTTTATTGCATCTGTATCTGCAACTGTTATCATATTGAGTGTAACTATCACGCCTATGATATCTCTATCTACAGTATATCTATCTGTCCATCCATGTACACATATATACGGTATGTACTGAAGTTTTAAGGCAACACACAATGTCCTCACAGATCCCTACAGTCAATCAGGTGCCTCTGCAATGCACTGCATTACAAAAGTACTGACTCCTAGAAGACCTATCTCTGTTAGATTTTGTTCACAGCAGCGTTACTTAATTTCATAGTTAACTCCATCACTGGAGCCAAACATTAAAATTTGGGGAAGTGCCCGCTTCTTCACATGATGGACACTGTCCTATTAAGGGAATAGAAGAATCCAGGATATCTATAAACAGAAAGATAGTGAGGAAACACTTAGCTAACCTAAATTAATTCAAGTCTCCAGGTCCAGATGAATTACACCCCAGAGTACTGAAAGAGATAGCAGAAGAAATTTTTGAACCCCTCTCCATAATCTTTGAAAATTCTTGGAGAACAGGAGAAGTGCCAGAAGACTGGAGAAGAGCAAATGTTGTTCCTATCTTCAAAAAGGGGAAGAAGGTGGACCCAGGCAACTATAGGCCAGTGAGTCTGACTTCTATACCAGGAAAGATCTTTGAACAAATTATTAAACAACATGTATGTCAATACCTGGATAAGAATGAAGTGATCAAACAGAGTCAGCATGGGTTTGTAACTAATAAGTCATGTCAGACTAACTTAATTTCCTTCTATGATGGTATCACTGATTGGGTGGATCAAGGAAATGCTGTAGATATAGTATATCTTGACTTCAGCAAAGCATTTGACAAAGTCTCTCATACAATCCTTATTGAAAAAATGACTAAGTATGGAATGGACAAGGCAACTGTTAGGTGGATTCATAACTGGCTTAGTGATCGGACCCAAAGAGTGGTCGTAAATGGCTGCACATCCAGTTGGAAGAATGTCTCAAGTGGGGTACCACAGGGCTCTGTCCTGGGCCCTGTATTGTTCAACATCTTTAACAACGATTTAGATGAAGGAATTGAGGGTAAACTGATTAAATTTGCTGATGACACAAAGCTAGGAGGGATAGCTAATACTAGAGAAGAGAGAGAGAGGATTCAAAAAGATTTAAATAAACTGGAGAAGTGGGCAGCAACTAACAGAATGGTTTTTAACAGGGAGAAATGCAAAGTACTACATCTGGGCAATAAAAATGAAAAAAGCATATATAGAATGGGAGGAATAGGGCTAAGTGACAGCACATGTGAAAAAGACTTGGGTATACTAATAGATCACAGACTGAATATGAGTCAACAGTGTGATGCAGCAGCAAAAAAGGCAAATGCAATTCTAGGATGTATTAACAGAAGCATACGGTCTAGATCAAGTGAAGTCATTATTTCCCTCTACTCCTCTTTGGTTAGACCTCATCTGGAATATTGTGTCCAGTTTTGGGCACCACATTTTAAAAAAGACATCAACAAACTGGAGCAAGTTCAGAAAAGAGCGACCAGAATGGTGACCGGTCTGCAAACCCTGTCTTATGAGGAAAGGTTGCAGGATTTGGGAATGTTTAGTTTGCAAAGGAGAAGACTGAGAGGAGACTTAATAGCTGTCTACAAATATCTAAAGGGCTGTCACATTGTAGAAGGATCAACTTTATTCTCATTTGCACAAGGAAAGACTAGAAGCAATGGGATGAAACTAAATGGGAGGAGACACAGATTAGATATTAGAAAAAACTTTTTTGACAGTTAGAGTGATCAATGAGTGGAACAGGCTGCCACGAGAAGTGGTGAGTTCTCTTTCAATGGAAGTCTTCAAATAGAGGCTGGACAGACATCTGACTGGGATGATTTAGCGAATCCTGCTTTGAGCAGGGGGTTGGACCAGATGGCCCAGGAGGTCCCTTCCAACTCTACGATTCTATGATTCTATGATTCAAGTGGCACACAATAGACCCCCATTGACTTTAGTGTTGTCCATTGGGTTTCCGTTATTATGTCAAGCATGGTAATTTGTTTAGTATTCTTTAGGGAGATCTCTGACCGAGCTTCAAGTGTAAATACAGGCTAATACTATTTTGGAACATTATGGCTGAGTCAAGGAGAAAAAAAACAATGTAAAGAGGTACATAAGTACCCAGTGGCCCTGTGAGTATTACATTATGGCTTTGTACAGCTCAGAACTTGTTGAGTTGTGCCATTTAGGATAAACTGGTTGCTTAGTTTATACTGCCAATGACTACAGTCTTTTAGATTAATTGCGCGGCAGAAGTTTCCTATTAACCTATCAGTCTCAGACTACTTAATAAGTAAGAGGTGAGGCCAGAGAATGGTCTAGGAGCTTTAAAGTATGGAAACCATGTATTTCTCTTACTACTATTCTCATTACATTTCTATAAAAAAATAAATTCATGTTGTGATGTCCTTTGGAGGATCAATTTTTATTTAGATTCCTTAGATGGTTCTACAATTGGTTTTACCTGTACAAGGAAATGAATGGCCTACATATAAGAAAGGAGGCTCCATAACAAAGATCAAATGAGCCATCTTGTGTAATAATGCTCAGTTATATCCCTGTGGACCAAAAAGGCCATTGTCTATTTTCTAATTTTATTTTACTAATAATGCACTATCTCTGTAAGATCCCGATACACATTAGGCTAATGTTGTCCAAATCCTCCGATATTGATGGCTTTGGCCATCAGTCTAATGTGGGGGCACCAGTTGACTGTTTATTGGGGAGATGTTGATGGTGCATGTCCAATTTCAGACTGCGGATCACATTGTACACCTGGAGATAAGTCATCTCAGTCGCTGGCTTTCTAATAAAGAATACAGGAGTGCTCGTATATTGGAGATCTAATGTGTTTTTCCAGCTTAAGGGTGAGTCCTGCAGATGTTCTTGAAACCAAATAGAAAAAAGCATAAGACCAAACATGGTCCACTTTCCCCTTAAGATTCCATAGCGACTTCACTGGCTACCATATTGTTACCGACGAGTTCTTCTTGTCCATTCCTCTTGAGATTAGTAGTGTAAGGTGACCAGCTTAACAAGTAAATCACTAAAATTTGCGTTACTCTGTTGGGAGATGTTTATGCTCTTGGATCTATTTTTAAAGAGCTCATTACATTACTTGGAATATATATTTTAAGAAAAAGGAAATAATCAAAATAAGAATATACTGATTTTTATTTATTCAATATAAATACATACAACAAAGAGGTGCCCGATGTCAGACGAGAGAAGTACAATATGTGACTGACTCAATGTCAGCCTTTGGCATGTCTATAGCCACCAGCCGTGGAATCAACCAAGAAGCTGGGGCTTGAGCCAAAAGAGGGGAGACGTAACTTGAAGCTACTGAACTAGAACAAAAATGTTTCTTTGCCAACAGAAAGCAAAACCAAAGTAAATTCTTCATGTGCCAACTAGCTGTAGGTCTTTTCCAAAATTGCCTCATCTGACAAGAAAATACACAGTAGGTCTTCACTAATATGTAAGCTATTCAGACACTCATCTGGTTGCAACAACACATATCATGATATAAAGCAAATGAATAACACAAATCACTAATAGATATAAGAAATTATTTTTTTCTGACTTATGCAGACAAAACTTTTTAAATGCCCATATTAGATAGCGTTCGAATGAATGGGAGTTCAGCCGTCACCTATGGCAGCTGACTCCCCATGCACATGTGCATTGTAATGGATTCAAAGGATTGTAATGAATAAAGGGCCTGTCACACTAAGCGATATCGCTAGCAATATCGCTATAACGTCACTGGTTTTGTGACGTTATAGCGATATTGCTAGCGATATCGCTATGTGTGATATTTACCTCCAACTGGCTCTCCTGCTGGTTATCGCTGATCGTGCAAGAATGGCCTGGGCCATTTCTTGTCGTCTACTTCCTGCTGGGCTTCCTGTGGTGCCGACGAGCGACGCGTGGATGCGGGCGGGAGGACGTCAGGTTCGCCACGTCTGACAGGTAAGTAGCGACCCCTGACCGCTGCTATGTCGCTGGTGAGATCTGCCTGTGTGACAGCTCACTAGCGACCACTTAGCGATGCACCAGCGATCCATATTGTTGTTGGGATCGCTGGTGCATCGCTATGTGTGACAGTACCCTAAGAAAATGTTTACAAAATTGAATAAGTTTGTTAAGAGTAGGAAAGCAGGGGGGAGCAGAGATTGGAGAGGTGACACACAGAAAGCAGAGGGGAGATGTGAGATAAGAGACAAAACATGTGCTCTCAAACGCTTACTTCTTGGAGCACACATACAGATGGATGGACTTTTCTACCTTAATAATGTAAGTGGATTTTTTGAATAAAAATGTTTGCAAAATTGAATAAGTTTGTTAAGAGTAGAAAAGCAGTTAAGAGCAGAGATTGGAGAGGTGACACACAGAGAGCAGAGGGGAGAAGTGAGAAAAGAGACAAAACATGTGTTCTTTGGCTCTTGCTTCTTGGACGAACACACACACAGATGGATGGCCTTTTCTACCTGAATAATGTAATGTATGAATACTACTTGTTTCTGATTCATATGTATTTATTGTTTATACTGTTTATTATTTTATCTTATCATTTATTAAATTCAACTAGTTTTATCAAATTCTCATGTGAGCATTTCCTTATTCATTACAATCCTTTGAATCCATTACAATACAACATGCCGCTTTGCAATTTTACAGGAGGGGGAGATTCAGTGGACAATGTGATGTCCATGACATAAGGGCTTAAGCTTAACGCCCCTTTACATTTAGCGATGCACCAGCAATCCTGACCACGATACGACCCGGTCAGGATCACTGGTGCATCGCTAAATGGTCGCTAGTGAGCTGCCAAACAGGCAGATCTCACCAGTGAAGTAGCAGTGGTCGGCGGTTGTACTTACCTTTCAGATGCAGCGATGATGTCTTTTTCCGCCCGCGTCCACGTCTCGCTTGTCGGCGCCAGCAGGAAGCCGACGACGAGAAATGGACCAGGCAAATCTGGCGTGATCAGCGATAGCCAGCGGGGGAGCCAGTCGGAGGTAAGTATCACATGTAGCGATATCGCTGCTGCGTCACAAAATCGGTGATGCTTTAGCGATATCGCTAAACCAACAAGATGTCCTTCTTCCATACTCTGTGACCAGAGGGTCACAATGCCATTCTTTCTTATCAGGGCCATATCTTTTTAGATTAAATTCCTATCTTTACCACCCTAGTGTTTTTTTTTATTTCACTGCTGGAATAGTATCACTAATGTATGTACACTGCACCTAGTAATATACTCATAATCTGCCATCTTCTTCTGTTCTCAGGGCTTCTCCAGTCGTCTACTGCTAGTTATGACTTTCCGGATCGCTTCTGTGTTTGACGAAAGTCACTTCTCAATGTAAGTCTGAATGAGGCTCCCGTAGACTTACGTTGAGAGATTGTGACCATAATCGGTGACTGCTGCTAAACATTTTACAAGGGGGCAGGGCATAGACATTAGTGATATCACTCTGGTGGTGAATTAAAAAAAAAAATTGCTAAGTAATGCTTTAAATGTATAAATTTGTTTTAAACATCTTTGCTAGATTTTTACTTTCAATTAATTTCTGAAAAATAAAGTTTAACTGAACCTTTCTTTGCAACTGTGTAATACATAATTTCTCCTCTAGTGGCACTGCAGAGAAACTGAACACAAATAGCCAATCACCACTACGCTAATCCACGAAGAGAGTATACATTTTTTTTTTCATTTTATGTTGGGCACTTTAACAGTTAAAAAGTGGTTGTCCAGTAGTAGGAAAAAAACTTTAATAAAGGGGATAATCTGAAGTAAAAGACAACTCTATCAAATTACTGCATCATCATATACAGTATCTAAAAAAAAAGACACTGAGGCCATGCGATGTATCAAAGCCACTCGTATTCATTGTATTTTAACAAGCTCTGTTAAACACTTATTTTGGCTGTAAAGCATATCATGGCCTCCATATAATATTTTCATCAGCCAGATATAAAAATGATTAATTTTCCAAACATCAAAGCATTTTTGCATATCCCAAAGTAATCTTTCTATCTAATCTTTGCATGCATACCACATATATCCCCTGAGGCACAAAACATAAAACAAATACTATCTCTTGACTAACAAATGAAAAAAAGTAATATTAAACCATGAATCATAATGATGCAGCCCATATCTTGTCCTATAGCAATGTACTAAACCAGGAAAGGCGATAGATAGATAGATAGATAGATAGATAGATAGATAGATAGATAGATAGATAGATAGATAGATAGATAGAATAATAGATGGATGGATGTGAAGATAGATATCTAAAGAGATGGATATATAAACAAATGAATCGATAGAGAGATCTGATAAACAGATTATTTATATCCTGACATAGGATCTTGGGGTTTAGTGTCTCATACCTCTTTTCTAGCTGGGAAGTTACTGACAGTCACATTAGAGGTATGTATGTATGAGGGCATGTATTAGGAAACAGTATGGGGGATGGGTGCAGACAGTATGGAGAGCGAAGGATGAATATATGTGGACACAGTAAGTAGCAATGGAAAAAATGTAAGTGGACACAGTATGGGGAGTGAGGATGATGGGATGTGTGCAGACACAGTATGGGGAGTCAGGGGTATGTGTGAGCAGACAGTATAGAGAGTGAGGGGGTAAATATATGAGGAGACAGTATGGTGAACAGGTGGGATGTTAGAGGAGACAGTATGAGGAGGGAGGGGAATAGTATGAGGCGACAGTATATTGCAGATATTTTTATTTAGGAGCATTATAATGTCACTTCTATCTTTAAGGGCATCATATGGAGAGTTGGTGCAGAAGACCGGAGAAGATGGAAGTCTGCAGAGACGGCTGTGGATGAGAAAACTCATCATGGGGTCTGGACAAGATGAAGAAAAGGAGAACGACTCCAGAGACGACGTCATCTATAAGGTACCTGGATGTAAATATTATTTGTGATGACTAATTCTCGTGTTTTTATTTGTTAGGAGCATTAAAGTGGTTCTCCAGGTCTGTGGCGAGTCTGCAGTCATTCTATGTAACTGCAGACTTCTGAATTCTCACAGTGCTCACTGAACACTGCTAGGATTCTCTCATGCCGGTAATTTACATACATGCAGTCACATGCTGACTAGACATGCGTGGCCTCACTCAATGAAAATGAACTGAGCGAGGCCGGGCACGTCTAGTCAGAATGTGGCCAGAAGTATATAAATCACATGCTTGTGCTGACATAACTGTGTACTCTTGCCACCTGTACGGGAGAATCCTAAAAGTGTGCGGTGTATTCATTGTGAGAATTCAGAAGCCTGCAATGTTAGGATTCGGCTCTGCAGGTTCCAGTAGTCATCACATGGACACTTCACTCATATGAGACTTTCATACTTATGATCCTGTGACAACGAGCTGCTCTTCCAGCTTCTCTCAGTTTTTCACTGACCATTGAGAGCATTAGGAGGAGCAGCTCGTCGGTACATGACTAAGTGTGGAAATAGCATGTGTGCTTTGGGGGGGGCGCCAAACTGAATTCTTGCCCGGGGTGCCAGAAAGCCTAGATACAAATCTTTTAGAAGAGATGTTGTATTACACACCATGAGTTTCTCAGTTGCATTTCCATGTGCTGTTAATCAATTGCGAGTTGAACAGCGCCAGACAAATTCTTTTTTTCTGGTAAAACATGACAAATTCTAGGGAGTTTTTAAGTCGTTTTAAAGGGGAGGCTCCAATACACATTAGCCTAAACTCTGCCAAACTCAGCAATGTCGGCGGGATTAGCCGACACTGTAATGTGTATGGGAGCCTATCGATTCTCTCCCGACTTGTGATGATGATAGTATAGTCTATTTCATAGTGAACACAGTAGCGCTCATCTGACTTGAGTGTTCCTGTGTTTTGGTAAGTTGGTGTAAGTAGGGCATATAGGCAGAGGTTAGCTTTGTGAGGACTATTCTGTTCATGCCATTAAGACCTTAGATTTTTGGCTAGGTAATTTTCAGATCTATGCTCTAAGATACCGGACAGTTGTAGGATAGGTGAGAGAGTGTAACCAACAGGGATGGGGGGTGACCCACTTCTTGCCGCCGACAGACAGGAGACTGAGACAAAGGTTGTATTCAACAGGTCCATCTTTATTGGCCGCCTAACTGACGACCACCGCAATTCTCCACAGGAATTTCACACTTCTTTTATTCACAGACCCGGGTACCTTCACTTCTTATTTACATCGTCATGGCGTCCTTTGTGGCTCTTCTCACTGTGGCTGCCTCAGGCCTATCCACCACAGCGCTTCACCATTCCAAGTACGCCGTCCGCTTGGTACCCTCAGACAGTCTACGTCTGCGGCTACTGTCCTTTGGGCCACTCCCGTGACCATCTCAACTGTCAGTTCCTCTGTGGAACCTTTCTACCGTCTCTCTCTCTACAGCAGAACCTCCTTACTAGTGAGCTCCCCTGGATGACTGGACTTTCCAGAACCTTCGCTCAACCTCTTATACTCCCAGTCCTGGTAACTACGCCCACTATCACCTGACAGTTTCTTTGACCAATGGCAGTTACACAGTCAAAATCCTACACTCCCCACTGCCCTCTAATGGTCAAACTACAACACAGCACCCCTTTCTCTTTATCTCAACGCTTTGTACCTACACTGCGCTACCTCTCTGCCTCTTCCTACAGGCAGATCTATCCGTCAGTTCAACCTCCCTACACAGTCATTGGCGAAAACAAAGGTCTAACAGTTGGATTGCTACTAGTGATGAACGAATGTGCTCTGATAAGGTTTTATCCGAGCATGCGCATGTGCTAAAAGAGTGTCTTCGGCGTGCTCAAATAATATGTTTGAGTCCCCGTGACTGCATGTCTCACGGCTGTTAGACAGTTGGAACACATGCAGGGGATACCTGTTTGTTAAGCAATCCCTGCATGTGTTGTCCAACAGCCACAAGACATGCAGTTGCGGTGGCTCGAACATATTTTTCGAGCATGCCGAAGACACTCGGTTAGCACACGAGCATGCTCTGAAAACACCTTATCCCAGCACGTTCGCTCAACACTAATTGTTTAACCCTTCATAAGTCTCAGAAATCAAGTCTGCTCTTACTAGTCCTTTCACATTTTCTCTACAAGATTCGGTTGAATGCGAAAGATACAATTCAGGTGGATAGGCTGAAAATCATTCATCATGAAGTCTTTGCAGTGATTGTAGCATTGTAAACATTTCTCATCTTCTTGCACCGTATATCATTTATTTTACAGTAAAAGGACAACACGGTAACATGGCGCACACAGGGCCGACGCGTGTAACCTTATACATTGTACCAATTAACATTATAGACACATACGGACTGAACACTCAATAAGGCAGGCGCAGGGAGATCTCATTGTGCCACTCTCGTTATGGGTTCTATCATTTCCTATAATAGAATGTATTAAGTCTCACATGTTCAAAATAAACATATTAAAATAGAGCCATATGGTTTTGAAGCAAAAGCACAAATACTAATACAAAATCACCCAATTAGGCTTTTCAGTTACTAATGCAATACAAAAGAACTCCCCAGAGTAGTCTGATGTAATGCGATGTTTAAGGCCACTTTCATCTCTGCTCCCAGGAATAGAAATTGCATTCTGCACTCTTAGTAATCATGACTGCTCTGCTGGATATAAACACTGGATACGTTTCAGTTAAAAATGGGATTTTTTTTTTCTACAGGATTTTAAACCTTTCTTTGGGGACCAACATCAAAACATGTTCCTTTACTTATAAATCTTTTATCGTCCACAAGATTGCGCATGATGACTGCATGCGAGATGCGCTTTATGATCAGCGTGACTATGGTTGCTGCAAATACTTAATTTTTAAGGAGTCAAAATAAAAAATGTTGTGTTTTCTGAAATAATAAACTGATTTTGATTGCATCGTTAGGTGAATTAACCATTCTGAACATTTTACTAATATAATCAGAGAGCACTAGGAATTTTTACCATTTGATGCCCTTTCCCTCAGGGCATCTGCCATATACCAGCTGCCATATTCTAGTAGGTTATTATCACAATGATCCCATGGCTGAATGGAACAATACCGGTAATAATATTATACAGTATCATAGATATTTTTTGCGTGCAATTAACTCGAATATATTTTAAAGTTATAATGGCATTTCACAAAAAAAGAATTATGGTACTCTCTATTTCTAAAGAAAAAATACTTTGCATATCCGACTTCTGATGGAGATGCTACCTTCTCCGACCTCCCCATAAGCTTGGATGGGCTAAACATGCATGTTTAATTCAGTGAGACAGCTGCAGTACCAGTCACAGCCCTGATACAAGCATCACTGTGCTAGGAAAAATATATTAAAAAAATCATTTATGGAGGTCCGCAGTCCCTCCATTCAACTGATTGTTGGGCACCTTATTCACAGAACCCCACTGTTCACACAATAATGGATATATAGCAATGGATAGACCAACAAAGCCTATTCTTATGGTGGACTACCCCTCTCTTCTTTGTCAACAGTAAAGATGAGCAGATCATTTGAAATTTGAACAAGGCGACTTTTCCAAATCTTCAGGAAAAATGTGATTTAAGGTGAATAAATTCACACAAATCTTAATAATGGAGATCTTAAAATTGCTTGGAATATATAAGTGGGGGAGAGGAGAGAGAGACAAGCTGACCATAAGAGCTCAGGCTTTTCATGAGAGAGGATCCCGCTAAGTATAAGAGCTTACACTCTACTGGAGAAAGGACCCCAGTAACCATAAGAGCGGTCACTCTACAGGAGAGAAAGGACCCCAGTAACCATAAGACCAGTCACTCTACAGGAGAGAAAGGACTCCGGTAATCATAAGAGCTTACACTCTACAGGAGAGAAAAGACTCCGGTAACTATAAGAGTTTACACTCTACAGGAGAGAAAGGACTACGGTAACCATAAGAGCTTACACTCTACAGGAGAGAAAGGACTCCAGTAACCATAAGAGCTTACACTCTACAGGAGAGAAAAAACTCCGGTAACTATAAGAGTTTACACTCTACAGGAGAGAAAGGACTATGGTAACCATAAGAGCTTACACTCTACAGGAAAGAAAGGACTCCAGTAACCATAAGAGCTTACACTCTACAGGAGAGAAAAGACTCCGGTAACTATAAGAGTTTACACTCTACAGGAGAGAAAGGACTCCAGTAACCATAAGAGCTTACACTCTACAGGAGAGAAAGGACTACAGCAACCATAAGAGCTAACACTCTACGAGAGCGAGACTTAATCAGAGGCTCTGGAAATGGAAAATGAATCTCCTGTACAAACTGTTCTCGACTGGCAAATGCCAAACTGTAATGACCCAAGTGCTGACCACCACTGTATAAGCATAAGAGGTCATAGTTGCAGGGCATTATGGGGAGGCCTACAAGGCAGCACAAAATTACATTAGCCCACTCTTTAGTGCTTCAGCAGTTTGGGAAATGGTGCCGCGAATTTCAGGAAATTTTACTTGAACTTGATCTCTGTCATTGGGAAAACACTCCACATGATCTATAGAGGATGTAGTGCTTATCAAGTGATTAGCTTTTAATATATACAAATGTGATTCTGAATTTTGATATGGAAATAAGCAATTATACTGAGCAAAAATAAATATAAAAGCGTAACAATATTAATAATGTACAAAAGACAAAAAGCTGAAAAGATAAAGCACTGTATGTCACTTATACTTGCTGTTTGACTCTTTTCACCTAGAATATTAAATTATGAGCCGTCCCACAGTGATCTAAGATAGAGGAGACAGAAAATTTTACTTATTTGGCAAAAATCTAAATTCCACAGAAACAGCCGAATAATGACAACAAAATGAAAGTGGCCCCATCTACTTCATCCATAATGAACAAATCGCTTAATAATCTACTTTTCTCAAAGCATGTCACATTACAATTTTATTTTTATTACAAATCACATGGGACAATTAGTATGAAGATCCAGATCTCACTTCCAGCCAGGATAATTATTTTTTCCAAAATGCCATATTATAATTTGTTGCAAATACAGAAAAAATAACAATAAATCCTGAAAGTGTTTATTTGCACAAGTGAATAGTACATGAGAAGGTGTCTAAGGGGTGAAGTTTCTCCTTGTGGAAAATGCCAAGTCAGCGTAAGGAGACTTATAGGCCATGCAACACTCTTCTTGGAATTTAAACATGCAAATAGCCTCTTCCCCGAGCAGAAGTGGGCAGAAACTCTAGTGCCACCTATTGGAAGTAGTGTTCCTAAAAATCAATATTGTCCATTTAAAGGGCCTTGCCACATGACTTATGATAAAAAGTAAAACCAGAAACTAAGTTTGCAGACATGCGTTTCTGGGTGTTTGACCCTCATCAGTACAAAGTAGGAGAGCTGATTTGGCTGAGTGAGAGGCTTTACACAATTGGCTTAAGGGATAAAGTTTATCTTTATGTAGCGTGCCACATTAGAGAAAGAAGACTTAAATGCCTTAAAATGCTGTTCTTGGAATTTAAATATGCAAACAGTCTCTTAAGAGAATAAGAGAAACCCTCCTGCATTTTAAATTCCCAAAAAATCATTGTATGGCTTACAAGTCTGCTTATGCTGATTTGATACTCTCCACAAGGAGACATATCACCCCCTTAACCACCTGTCAGAAGCCGCTCAACCATCCAAATCAGCTCTTCTGCTTTGCACTGATGAGGGGCAAACACCCCGAAACACTTGTAGTTTTCTGGTTTGGCTTCAATATTAACTTTTAGTATTGCTATCTCCAATAGGTGTCACTAGAGCTCCTGTCCTCTTCTTCTCTGAAGAGGCAATTTGCATAGTACATGAGAATACTCAAAACTTTTTTATTATATCTTATTATGAAAAACTGCTATTTTCTTCTTCCAACAGCATGCAGCTACGTGTCCCCAGTTTGCAAGCTTTCTGTAAATGCTCATGATGCTCCACGGTCACCAAGAAGTCCATCTGGATTAAAAGTGTAAATACTAAACTGAGACCGGGATGTGCAGCCGATTCGCGCTGTGAGATGGGAGAAGCGTAGGGGGCAGCTGAGCTTTCAGAGGACAGAGATCTGAATTCTCACTCAGAAGAACCTGTCCAATAAGCAAAAATCTGGGGCGAAAATGAAGAAATGTACAAAAATGATACAAATGGATGGAATGTGCAGATGAAGCAAAATGATTCTGGCTTCACTGCCTGTCATATACATTCACAGTTGGTTACTTTCTTTTTTTGTGTGTGTGGGGGCCGTTGCAACTAAAGACTCTTTGGGAAATTCCGGACGTTATAAAAGGCAAAAAATGTACCTAACCAGTATGTGACCAGAATTTGGAAGAGCTCCAATTACCTGCCTGTTAGTGCTTAGGTACATTTTTTTTTTATAAAGTCTTCGATACCCCCCTTTAAGGGTTTGCTCACATGAGTGTATAACACAGCTGAGTGTCATAATTGGATAGCTTTCGGACCAATATTATACTATGGGGCAGTGCAGATCTGCTATTTTTTCTCCCACCAATTTGGCTTGGGAAAAAAACTGCAGCATGCTGCGAGCGGCTGCAGAATTCAGATCACATGCACCCATGCAAGTCTACAGCTGCGTGTGAAACATCGGACGTACAAGATGGAGCAATTTAAGTCTCCATCTTCTCCCCACCTGTGCTCCGATTCTCGCGCGCAACAGAATCAGATCATGCTATGATGACACTTTGATCAAACTCTGCAAGAGTTTTCGTCGAGCGTCCTTAGCGTAATCGGGCCTGATTCTCTCGCATGAGACA
Organism: Dendrobates tinctorius; assembly: GCF_039654945.1. NCBI lineage: Eukaryota > Metazoa > Chordata > Amphibia > Anura > Dendrobatidae > Dendrobates > Dendrobates tinctorius. Next base: position 3,733,503 of record NW_027361936.1, read on the forward strand.
ATCTACGGCCGTCTGACCGCAGCCTAAAGTGAATGATTTAAGATGATATTCTATATTATTTTATTGTCACATCTGGATTGAACACTGGTAGTAAAAAAAAAAACATATGGTAATTAAAGGCACGACCAATGGAATGTCAAATGCTCAGACTTAATTCTATACATTTAAAATGACAGTCTTCCTTTAAAAGCCCATCACAGACCCGCCTGACTTGGCAATGCCACGTGTGCTCTTAAATGACCAAAGAGATTTCAAGGTTAAATCCCATTCTGTGGAAGCCGCTCTGGTGCTGTTCCCATCATGCTGCCTCCTGCACTTCTGATTTAGCCACATCTAACTGGACTCAGCTCATCGGATTATACACTGTCTCGCTGCCTAGAATATGTAATCTTGTCTTCCTGATGACATTTTAAATATCCAACTAGACAAATAATTGCAGCAATAATTGATAGCCCCGGCCAGCCGAGAGATTATTGATTGGCAGAGTATCCACTGGAAAAAATGCTTAGTGCTCCGGCTTTACACTTTGGATATGTATGTCTGACCATTTATATTTATTTACCAGGACCTGCCCCTGTAAAATCAATGCGCCTATTAATTGTCGTGTGGAATTAAGTGCAATGGGGATATTTAACTAATGAATAATGGAGACCTATGTACTGTACGCTAAATAGATAGTACTATTTAGTAGGCAGTTTCAGGGCAGTGATACATCAATTACTTGTATATAGGCGTAAGAAACCTTAGTATAATGTAAAGTGCTGAGGAAAATGTTGGCGCTATAGAAATAAAATTATTATTATTATTATTAGTGTGCTACACCATTCCTTCCAGCAGAGGCATAACGTTTCAAGCTCTACCCATAAGGACATCTTTTTGTAAAACATAGCCTTATTACTATGAAACTATTTTCCCATAGCATTTGTAGTATATAAATAATATTAAGTAATATCGTATCTAAGTAATACAAGGGGGAAAGCTCTGATTCTTGATGCCCATGAATGATGAATGAGCCCTGTAAGGAGGATGACCCATTATTTTCATCTGTGCATCTGGGAAATACATTACAGACCTACATAAAAGCTAAACCTGTCATCGCCTCCAAGACTTCTCCCGAATAGCCCCTATTCTCTGGAATTCTTTGCCCCAACAAGTCCGACTATCAACCACATTTGGATCCTTCAGACGGAACCTGAAAACCCACCTCTTCAAGAAAGCCTACAGCCTGCAATGAGCCCGCTACCTCCTTCTCTCTCACCACTACCGGTGATATCACCTCAACCAACACCGGAACTGCTGCAACCCACCAACCTACTGTCTCCTTCCCCACCATCCTGTAGCATGTAAGCCCGAAAGGGCAGGGTCCTCTCTCCCCTCTGCATCAGTCTGTGATTGTTAGTTTGTTTCCTGTATGTGATATCTGTAATTTGTATGTAACTCCTTCTCCTGTACAGCACCATGGAATCAATGGTGCTATATAAATAAATAATAATAATAATTTAACCGTTTCTTTTTGTGCACTGTGATAAGTCGCTAAGGTTGGAAAAAAAATTATGCGACAAAAAAATTCAATAAAAGTATATTATTATGGTATATTGTGTCAGAACCTGCAGCCAATGGCAGGAAAGTTGATACATAAAAAAAATAACGAATGCTTATCTGTTTAATTCCCCTAGCTTCAGTGGTCCAAGACTATCTTTATATACTTCTTCCCTGTGCTGTGCAAGCAGATGACTGCTGCAGCCAATCATTGGTCTCAGCGGTATGCTGGCATGTTTGGCTTGAGACTACTGAAGTCAGTTAATCCCTTGTTAAATATCTGAAGGGATGTCATCGTGTAGAGGGATCATCCTTAAGGTCCCGTTACACATAGCGACGCTCCAGCGATCCCGGCAACGATACGACCTCGTAAGGATCGCTGGTACGTCGCTACATGGTCGCTAGTAAGCTGCCAAACAGACAGATCTACTCAACGACGCAGCAAGGATCCGGCGATCCATATAACGACTTCTGTGGTCGTTGGGACCTTGTCACACAGCAGCTTTTCTGACGACTCATGCCTGCGTCCCTGAGTTCTGAGTCACTAACGAGGTCGCTCGTCAGCGTCAAACACAAAAATGCATGCTGGCCAGCGGGACACCTGCGATCAAAAAATGGCCCAGGACATTCAAGAATGATCAGCGAGATCGCAGCTGGAGCCCGTTCGCCGCTATGTGTCACACGTAGCGAGACCGCTGGCGAGTTCGATGTTGCGTCACAAAATCTATGACGTTTCAGCGATCTCGCTAATGATCTCGCTATGTGAGACGGGGGCTTTATTCTCATTTGCACAGGGAAACATGAGAAGCAATGGAATTAAACTGAAAAGGAGAAGATACAGATTAGATATTAGAAAATAACTTTTTGTCAGTGAGGGTGATCAATGAGTGAAACAGGCTGCCACGAGAGGTGGTGAGTTCTCCTTCAATGGAAGTCTTCAAACAGAGGCTGGACAGACATCTGTCTGAGATGGTTTAGTGAATCCTGCATTGAGCAGGGGGTTGGACACGATGACCCTGGAGGTCCCTTCCAACTCTAACATTATAGGATTCTATGATTCAGTGATTGGCTGCAGAAGTCATGCTTATGGATGGCATGGCACAGTAAGAGTGAAGTGAAGATGTGGTGGGTTGCAAATATGAGGGATGTTTTATGCATATTTTAATAACAACATTTTCTGCTATTAATGATTTTATCTCCTGGGCAACCCGTTTAAGCTCATCTTATTATCCTACTGTGTAAAAAAAAGTTTGCACATTTTTGGTACAGTTAAAGAGAACCTCTCAGTCATGTTGCCCAAACCAGAGGTAGCAGGAATCAGAACCTGGTGACACGTTTATGGATCCTCGCTCTGCTCTAGTTGACTGATAGGTCTCTCCTGATGTACCAACAAGGAAAAGACCTGTCAATCAACTATAGAAGGGTGGGGAGAAGCCAGCTACAGCAGCACCGGACTAGCCCCTTCTCTCCCTATGGTCCCAAGTTAGATCTCTAAATTATGTTTTCTCTTAAATGCCACAGTTTCAGAGAAAAACAAAGCTGGCTGCAATCATGCTACCAGTCTTTAATTCATGCTGCTTGTGGAATTGGTAGCATGAATCAACTGCCAGATTCCCTTTAAAATGGTTGTCTGCCACTTTACACATCTACTTCTGAAAAGAGCCTGGAGCTAGTGAGTGGAGTGGGAGGGGCTTAGGCGGAGTTACAGGGGTTGTACTAACTGTTGGTTGCTAGGTCAGTGCAAGGCATGCTGGTAAGTATAGGCAGAACAAAGCACATAGTGAGATTCATGAACAATGGAGTGAGTAAGCAATAGAGCAAAAGGACTACAATGGAGCTTAAAAGCAGGGAAAATCAGGATTATGTCCATAAAATCCTCCATTTATCTACCAAGAAATGTTCAGCCCTATTAGCTTGAATGGGCTGAGCTGAAGTACCGGGTGTCACGATAATATGAATATACTTATACCATAAGTACACACACACTTCCCTACCCCCCATTAGGTTTGTGTAAAGTCCACATGCTGCAGCAACGATCCGCCTTATAGTTCCCCCCTGCACAAGCTGCAGCCCTTCTTCTCTACTTGCCTGTGTGTAATCCTGTTTCCCTCTTTTCCCCCTCCCTCGGGAATGTGTGTATGATTCCTCTCACCCCTCCCTCCTGCATACAGCTGGTAAACTGAGTAGGAGCACATGGTTTCAGATCTCTTTGTTCCTTTAAACTGGTATATGATCATGCAGATTAGGCCTGCAAATAGGACAAATACATTTTTGGCATGTGCATCAGTAGAACCACCCACCAGTGAGTTTTTTAAGCTCCGGCACCAGCAGAATCCGAGAAATCGATTTCTATTTAACCAGGCTATACAGCCATTTCATGTTTAGACTTAAAAGAACGCCAATTTCATACTCAGAAAAATGATGGTTCTGCAGCCACTCTACGAGCCTCGCAACCCGAGTTATGATGGTTATGAGTTTTAGTAACTGTTGGACAAGGGGAGTACATTCCATAGCTTCGCCCACTCAGTGAGGTCATGAACAGCGGGTATGAGGAGGGTGTCTTTTGCCCAGGGATCCGGCTATGAGAGGCTGTGCATTGTGACCTGATGAATTGGGACGGTTCCCCTCCCCCACCAATCATCTACACATGGCGTGTCAGTAACTGAGACATGTAAGCTCTTCTTTAATCCATCTTTATTTTGTAATTGCCTGTACATACTGTAATTGTCTTGTTTGTAACATCTGTTATATACTTTTTGTAAACACTGCTTATTTCTTTTTGGAGTAAAAGCTATAATATTTACTAGTTTTATTTTCCTTGCTCTATTAATTTATTGCCACTTCCTCCGAACTAAATCAAAGCTATTGATTGAGTTGACTCCTGACCCGATATTAATCATAAGAACTAGGAGCTGGTAGCAGCGAAGTGTTCTGGGTTTTTGGGGAGACTTTGGCAGTGGTGGATGAAGATTTATAAGTGTATTTTCCGCCTGAGACTGGGAGTAGTTATATCGCCCTCACTGCAGCATGCCCAATAGCCAGTACATAGCAAGGCGGCCCTCCTGGCGACTACTGATCTTAGGTGTAGTTTTCCTGACTGACCTGAGGGTAAGGGGGCTCCAGAGAGCTGCAAGTTCCAAACTGGAACTGGAAAGTGGGATATAATAAATCCCCTGACGAACTGGGGGCAACCAACGATCCCCAGTTCATGACACCGGGCACACCCTTGTTTTATGAACATCACCGTGCCAGAAAAAAAAACAATAAAGGGGACACATAGCTCTATGAAGTTACATTATGGTAGACAAATGAAGTGAAAATCCAGGAAACCCCAATAGACACATTGGTTTGCTCATTGTGTTCTATGGACATGCACATCTGCAAGCCAAGGAATGACCAAAAAATAATTTGCTGATCTGTACTAGGCAGGTTTTTCTGCAACATTATGGAAAATGATATATAATACAAGAAATTCCACTGAGATGTGACAAATGGCAAAATCAGCTATGCCACATTGCCAAACTTTGCTGAACAACACATATGTACTTTCAAGATAAGAACTTTCCAGGTCCTCAGCTTTAACTTTACTCAGGACAGTCCCCTACTTTCCTAAGAAGAAAAGTGGTAAAACCTATAAAAACATCACAGTCATGAGAGCATTTCCTCTTTTAGAATTTATAGCAGTTTCTGTGTAGCACATGGAAAAGGCAGACGCTCATGTCTTGACCACCTCACACACGTGGTGCCTCTGACAAAGAACATCTACTGTTTTTTTTCACGCTCATTACTATTTCAATTAATACAAATTTTGACAGGCTTTGCCAGTAAATTATGAGAAAGGCACAATACTGGTCAATATGCTCTGCTATGTAACAGAAATGTGTAAAAATGAGACACTTTCTATGAGATGACGCTTCCTATAGAAACTTACAAAATATCAAAATTATTACCCACTAGCTGAAGAGCCCGGCGTTGCCTGGGCATAGTAACTAACTGTGGTTAGATATAACAAGTAACGGCGGCAGTTAAGGGGCCTTATTCCTCCTGCACCTCATGCTCCTTATTTTTACATAGCTTTCTCCTGCACCTCACCGCCACTTTCAGGTTGTTCCCAATAACCCCTATTAGGCCTGCGGGGACCCGTAGTGGGGCACGCATGTGACTTACATCCAGAGAGTTTCTGGGCTTCATGTCCCAATCAGCACATTGGTGGTGGCGAGCAACACAGACAGAGTGAAACTCCGGAGAGGATTCCTCTCTTCCCTGGCTGAACTCTCGGTAGATGCAAGATTCTGGGCAGCTAAAGGACCTGTGATGATGTCACGACCATGTGACCAGTCATGTGTTTGGAAGGAGGAGTCAGATGCAGGGCTGTGCTGGTGCTGGAGTAAAAGTGTCAGTTCGTGTCACAGAGCAGGGTGTTATATCGCATCAGTGGGGGAAGTACAATAACCTCATACACATGGGATCAGAGGGTCCCTGCAGCAGAGCTGTGTGTGCAATGTATGTGAGGCCAAGCTGTGTGTCACAACTGTTGTTGGGTGTCCCTGGACCAGGGGCTCTTTCCCTGTGGCTATGCAGATTGGTCGGGACTCTGTTGAGTGGGCATGGCTTGATAGATACACACACACACATACATACCACTCAGCTTTATATATATAGATGTGAACACCTGCTCCTTGCTTATTGAGTAAGTTTAGTAAAGTTTATGCAGTGTTTTTATGTATACAGTCCACTATTCTACAGGCTAACGTGAATATATCCGAAATGACCCATTACATGGAAGGTTAGCAATCACATTTACCTTTATACTTGATGTAAAAAATTGGTTTTGGAAACCACTTCTCTGAAAAAGCTTTTATAGACCATTTATGCATACACGCACTGCTTCCGTAGTAAAATATCCTGAGATATCCTTACCAGGAGTTTTCTTGGGGGTTTACTGCACTCTTGAGGTTTTTGTTAAGTAATATGGGACACCACTTGGTCTAATCTTTTGTACAGGGATCTCCCATACATTCTGGCAGAGAAGACAAGTGTAGTATATAGCGGCATCCAGGCTCGGACTGGCCCACTAGTGAACAGGTGAAACCCCTGGTGGGCCACAGTGCAAGAGTGAACCATGAGCAGTAGTTTTCCCAATAAATTTGAATCACTATGTACAGACAACGGCAGTATCTCATCATTCATTCAACAAACTACCAGTTTGTTGAATGAATGAATGAATGAATGAATGAATGAATGAAGTAATATCTTCTTGACCAATGGTGATATGACCATTGGGACCCACACAGATTGGAAAAACGGGGAATGGAACGGTAGTGTGCGCGCTCAACTGCTGCTCCATCCATTTCTCCTGGGGCTGCTGAATGATACGCACGGCTTTTTTGGGTGGCCCCAATGAAAAAAAGTGGTGTGGCGGTTGAGCTTCTAACTTGCCTCTCCTTTTTGTCACAGGGATAAGAGACAGACATAAAATGTCCCGATCTGCCGATCAGTGCGGATCTCACTGGTGGGACTCCCACCGACCAGCAAATTATCTATCCTACAAATGGGTGATAACTTGTTCTCACTGGACAAACCCTTTCATGAATATTTATGTTGTCACTTGTCTATGCATCGTTACCTCTCGTTAACCATATCATATCTGCAGGGAGGTATACATCGGCCTAATCCTCCTAATTTGTAACCCGCAGTCCTGCACATCTGCATCTTCACTGAAACGTTTTTAATATGAAAACCGATCATCTTGTCATTTTTCCACTGTTTAGTGGATCATTTACCTTGAGCAATAAAAAAAAGAAAAGAAATGAATTCAGTAGGTGGTCCTACGGAGGAGGTATAGCTAATGTAAAGTGTGGGCTAAAATTAGGTATTACAGCTGAATATTTTAGCATGGAAGCAAGGAATTTAATTTCGTGGAGGGGAGGACCTGCAGATCCGCTCTAACATTCTGAAATAAAGTCATTATGAGCTGATTGAGTCTCATAGCTACTGTTAAAAATCAGAGGCTTGTTAGACGTAATGATTATCTGTGCCTTGACACTTACGGCATATGAGGGGGCTTGTCGAGCAGCTTTACTCTAATTTACAGTTCTGCAGTTAATTAGATAAGCCCTCTGATTTTTTTTTTTTCTTTGTCTGCAAATACAGGTCACTATCGACAGCTCTGATCTTTGATGCTGCCCCTATGACAGTTGCTGGACTGACCTTCCCTGTGCTGCCAGGGTCATCTAGACTTTACTATGTCAGGGAATTTAGCCGGGCCTGCCAGTTCGGGCAGGAAGCTTACAAGTAAGGATCCAATGTTCATATACCCTGTTTCCTCACATTAAACAAACGCTGACAAAACCCGCTATAAATAGATGGAGCATTTTTTTTTTTTTGTGGAGAGTCAAACAGGGAGGGAGGTCAAGTAATGTCACAACGTGTCCAGAGTTTCCAGGTTATTATTGGACTGGCATCTGCATGTTGGAGCTTTATGTTAAAGATCACATGCAATGAGGCTATCATGTCTCAAGATTGTTGGGAAAAAATAGTATAGCAAGGAGATAAGGTCTCCAATGCCAAAGCTGTTTACAATGACCACAGTGGGATCGGGCTTCTAACAGCTACTCAGCGATAGTTAGTATAACAAAGAATATATATTCATATTTATACATAAAGATACATACATACATTTTATATATATATATTTATAATATTGTTTTGACCAATCACTTATATACGAGATACAATTAAATTGGTTTGTGAGTAGGGCCTGTCAGAAGTTAGTGGTTCGCACATTTTAAAGATTTGCACATTTCTATGTGTGAAAGTGATAAAAAGATAATTGGAGGGGGGGCTTTAGTGACTTTAGTGGCATAAAAACTAGTACTAATGTTTTAAAGCATGCTTACACAACATACGGACCATGGGCCACATGTGGCCCACCGTGCCGTTTTGGGTTGCTCCCAATCTTCTGTATACACTAGTTTCCATGTAAGTGGCACTAGAATTCTAGTCCTCTTCCTCTCTGAAGAGGCAATTTGAATAGTTAATTTCCCATAGGAAGATTACATGGCTTGTAAGACTCCTCACACAGGCATGCAGGGCATGTTACTCACCACAAGAAGAAACGTCACCCCTTGAAATCCAGCCAGAGCCTCTCATGCAGCCAAATTAGATCTTACACTTTGCACTGATGAGAGTCAACTCAACACCCCTAAATGTCGTGTCTGCAAATTGAGATTCTGGTTTGGCTTCTATGCTAAGTCATATGGCAAGGCTCATTAAAGGGAAGCTGTCACCGATTTTTTGTTATATGATGTAGAGATATTGTGGAGGAAAGACCAATTCCTCCCACGTCACCAATGTGATGTAAATACACAGGCACAGCTCTCCGGCGCCCCCTTTGTCTCTCGTGTCAGTAAGGGTACTGCACCTAGAGCAAATGGCTGCCGGGGAGGATGTCCTGTTACCTGGGTATTCTAAGATTCGTAATAAGAGTAAAAGCATCAGCCCAAGATTAATTTTATGGTTTAATTGCCTTAAGGGCACACTAGATAATTACAGAAATATACAGTAAGCTATACAACGGAATTACAATGGATTTGCAGTCAGAGTAAAATATAACAATAAGGGTACAAGACTTAGAGATATTAAGCTGGAGGTCAATTTACCAGATTGTAGGTTGCATGTGGGTGCCGGGAGCTCTGCAGTCCACAGGTACAAGAATCTTAGTTGCCGGACAGACCACAAAGCGCGGGCCGCTGCTCCCCTTGGCAGATCTGTCCCCAGTTCCTTCTAAGATCATCATTGTCTGGTTCTTCTGTGAGAGAGTGTGTGTCTCTGCCATGTGCTGCTAGTTCTTAAGCATGCTGGGTTCCTCCCCCTGTGTCAGAGGGTGGGCTACTAATCTCCACCATTTAGCTCCCTACAGAACTTATTCCCAATATCTAAGAAAGGGGGTAACTCTCTACAGCATGATCGGATCAGGACACGAGAGGTACCAGTGAATGCGGTTTGTTTTGCCTGTCATGTGGAGAGCACACATGGCCCCATTGGGTTGCTGTGGAGGGCCAATCTCTATATCTCAGGTCCCAGAGCCCTCACCGACTCAGAAGTCGCACTGCCAGATGCGCGATTTCCTCAGGGTCACGGGAATATTTTTTATGAGTCTGTGACTTGAAAGGTGTGCTCATAATCCATGATCCTAATATGGAGTCGGGGCGGCTGTGAGAGACAATGGATGTGTATTTCTGTGTCCAGCTGACATGTATATTCTAACTGAAGCCCCGAGGCACCTTCCTGCCCCATGCTGGCGTGGCTCCTACTCAAGCTTTTAAGTTCTGCTTTGGCCTTATCTCATTATCATACTAAAATGCCTTGCTATTCAACATTGGAGCACTAAATCCTGTTTTCTTCAATATGCTTACAGGCCCTGGGGGGGTAGGAGCAGTTAGCTGCCTGTAATTCTTGTGAACTCAGACCAAAATGGACAGGCCAAGCTCAGACACGAGGCAAGCATTAGGCCCCATATCCAAGATGGCAGCTGCTCCTTCATCACACCTCCCTGCTTTAGAGGGTGCTAGGGGGTATCACATTCCTGTGTTCCCCCATGCACGCTTCCTCACCCTCTCCTTGCCGGGACAACCCATCAGCGTTACCATGGTCCCTGCCTCTTTTGTGGCGAATGGTGAAGTGATACTGCTGGAGAGCGAGGCTCCAGCGTAGCAACCTCCCATTCATCCCAGAGACCGTGTGTAACCAGCTGAGGGGGTTGTGGTCTGTTTCCACGGTGAATTGGCGTCCGTACAAGTATGGCTGCAGACACTGCAGGGCCCACACAATTGCCAGACATTCCTTCTCCATCATGGAATATGCCACTTCCCTTGGAAGGAGTTTCTGGCTCAGGTACAGAACGGGGTGTTCATGGCCCATAGTGTCGACCTGGCTGAGCACAGCACCGAGGCCGAAGTCACTGGTGTCAGTCTGCACTACGAATGGCGGCGTGAAGTCAGTTGCCTGTAGTACAGGAGAGCTAGAAAGGGCGGTCTTGAGCGCCTGGAAAGCTGTCTCACAAGCGACTATCCAGTCGACTGCGACGGGCAGCTTCTTCTTGGTGAGGTACGTCAGGGGCTTGGCCATGGCACTATAGTGTGGAACAAACCTCCTATAGTACCCGGCAGTCCCCAAGAAGGACATCACCTGCTTCTTGGTCTTGGGGGTGGGCCAGGATGCGATGGCATCCACCTTCCCGGGCTCTGGCTTCAGAGCTCCCCCACCTACCCGGTGTCCCAGGTAGTGGACCTCACTCTTACCCAGCAGGCATTTTTCCAGCTTAATGGTCAAGCCTGCTCGCTGGATCCACCCGAGCACCTGTGCCAGGTGCTCTAGGTGATCCTCCCAGGTGGGACTGAAGATGGCAATGTCATCTAGGTACGCGGTCGCATACCCTTCCAGTCCCTCGAGCAGCGTGTTGACCATCCTCTGAAAAGTGGCAGGGGCATTCTTCATGCCGAATGGCATCACCGTGGACTCGTACAGTCCAAATGGGGTGATAAAGGCAGAGCATTCCTGTGCCCCAGGGGTCAGGGGAATCTGCCAATACCCCCTGCTCAGATCCATGATGGTCAGGTACTTGGCCCCGGCCAGCTGATCGAGCAGGTCATCGATGCGTGGCATTGGGTACGCATCGGTGATCGTCACAGCGTTGAGCCCCCAGTAGTCTACGCAGAACCGCGTAGTTCAGTCTTTTTAAGGGACGAGGACTACAGGCGAAGCCCATGCGCTGTTGGACACTTGGATCACCCCCAGTTTCAACATCTCGTCTATCTCTTGGTGCATGTGCTGCTGCACCTCAAGAGAGACCCGATACGCTGAACGACGGATCGGGGGGTGATTGCCGGTGTCCACGTCATAGACGGCTGTCTCAGTCCTTCCGGGCAGGCTGCTGAACAGCTCCCAAAAGGGGTGTAGGGTGACCCCAGCTGGGAACGTTGGTCCTCCGAGAGCTGGTGGCCAACCCCCACATCCTTGATGGATCCACCCGCCTTGGCTTGGTTGAGCAGATCCAGGAGGGTTTATACCTCTCCTTCCTCTGGAAGGTTGCACACTGGGTGGGCACAAGCCTCCCGCTCATGATGGGCCTTTATCATGTTCACATGGAAGGCCTTCCACAGGCGTGGTCCAGGGTGACCAGATAGGTGACAGCGTTGAGCTACTGGTACACGAGGTATGGACCCTCCCAGGCCGCCTGAAGCTTGTTTTGAGGTACGGGGACCAGTACTCACACCTTTTGACCCACCTGGTAGGTCAGCTCACAAGCATTCTGGTTGTACCACCGCTTCTGGTCAGCCTGGACTTGGGCCATATTGTCATGCACCAGCCGTGTCAAGGCCATCATTCTGTCCCGGAAGCGCACGACATACTCAATGACTGACACTCCAGGGGTGGCCAAATCCCCTTCCCATGCTTCCTTCACCAGAGCAAGGGGCCCCCATACACATCGCCCGTACAAGAGCCCAAAGGGGGAGAACCCCGTTGAGGCCTGTGGAACCTCCCGGTAGGCAAACACCAGGTGTGGGAGATACCGCTCCCAGTCTCTCCCGTGGGAGTCGACCAGCATCTTCAGCATCTGCTTTAAGGTGCCATTGAACCGCTCACACAGGCCATTGGTCTGTGGGTGGTAAGGGCTGGCTACCAGATGTTGCACCTGTATCTGCTTACAGAGAGACTCCATCAGCTGTGACATGAACTGGGTCCCTCGGTCGGTGAGCATTTCCTGGGGGAACCCCACTCTGGAGAAAATCTCCAGTAAGGCAGTGGCCACTTTGTCAGCCCGAATGGACGACAAAGCTACCGCCTCCGGGTACCGGGTGGCATAGTCCACTACCGTTAGTATGAAGCATTTCCCGGAGTGGCTGGGAGTGGACAGAGGTCCAATGAGATCCACAGCCACCCTCGAGAAAGGCTCTTCGATGATGGGCAGAGTTACCCGTGGGGCTTTGGGGCGCCGCCCCGCCTTCCCCACCCTCTGACAGGTGTCACACGAACGGCAGTAGGCGATCACCTCGGTCCTCATTCCCGGCCAGTAGAAATGCTGAGCTAGCCTGGCCCTGGTTTTAGTGATCCCTAGGTGTCCGGCCATGGGAATCTCGTGTGCGATCCGCAGCAATTCTGCCCTGAAGGGATAGGGTACCACTAACTGTCAGTCCCTGGGCCATGCCTCCGGTGAACCCTGCTGGACCGTTACCCAGTACAGCCGTCCCTGGTCCCAGACCACTCGCTCACGGTCAGACTCCAGGGGAGGCTGTGCAGCCTGCTCCTTGAGAGCTTTCAGGCTAGCGTCAGCTTCCAACGCTGCCTGAAATCCCTGACTCGATGTGGCAAGAATTGACGAAACTGCCACATCCTCTGTCAGCTCCCTGGGATCTGTCTCCTGGCTGCTGTCTGACTCGGCAGCCACTTGGTTGGAGGGGGGAACCGTCGGACCTCCGCGAGGCCCCTTGGACTCCGGCGCTCCTACTCCTGGTAACAGCTGCCACGACCGCTGAGACCACAGGTAGCGCCTGCTTCCCCTCGGCCCCTGACCAAGTCGCCGGGTCAGGCAGACTTCCCTGGCCTCCTGACATCCAGGATGCGGTGAACTCCTACCCTGGGGTCTTACCTGGTGGCTCCTCTCCCAGGACGTCCCTTCCCCCATGGCCTGTTCCTCTGTCTGCAGAGGCCCTAGACTCAGCAGGCTGGATTCACTTAGGGGCCCTACACTGCCCATAGCAGCCCCTCCCTCCACCTCTGAGCTCTCCCCTGAAGTCTTCTCACCTGTCCTCACTGTGAGCCCTGTGTGTGTAGTGTCAGTGCTTGGCTTACCATCAGGTTTCACTCCCTCCTTCACTGTTGGAGGCACATTCAACACATTAACATTAGCATTCACCGTAGAGTCATGACATTCTTGGGGAGCCGGGCTTGGGGGTTCAGTGGCCACATACTGAGACACTAGCCGCCCCAAATTGGTCCCAAGCAACACATTGGCAGGAATACTTGGCGTTACTCCCACCTCCCGCATTCCCCTCCCGGCGCCCCAGTCCAGAAACACCTTGGCGACGGGCAGCACCGGTTCAATGCCTCCAATTCCGGAGACGGAAAGGGTTTTCCCAGGCACCAAGTCTTGAGGGGACACTACCTCAGGCCGTACCAGGGTTCATTCAGTGCCTGTGTCCCGCAGTCCCATGACCGCTGAGCGGCCGATGGTGACGGGTTGGTAATTGTCCAGGGACCTCCCACCACCCACTCCCACACTCAAAACAGTAGACGGTTTCTGGGACAGGGATGGGGCCTTCTGGTGCTGAGGACATGCAGCCTTAAAGTGTCCCTGCTGGTTGCAATGATGACGTCTGGGTTCTGCTCCTGGCCTGGAGAGGGCAGCAGGGGGGTACACCCCTTGCACTCTGGGAGCTGGGGGGACAGGGGCAGGATTGGGCTTACCCCTCTCCAGGTGCTGCTGGCAGGCTTCTTTGGCTCAGATGCCCTGTTGTTGGCATACTTGTCTGCCATGGCAGCTGTAGCAGAAGCCCCCTTTGGTTTCTGGTCACGGAGGAACTGCTGGAGGTCCTCTGGGCAGTTCCACAAGAACTGCTCCATGACAAACAGTTCCTGGACCTCCTGGCGGGTGGTGAGCTCTAGACCCGAGGTCCAGTACTCCGCAGCTCTCAGCAGTGCCCGCATGTGGTCGGTCCAGGTGTCCTTTGAGCCCCACTGCAGGCTCCGGAACTTCCTGCGGTACGACTCCGGGGTGAGGTTGTAGTGCTGGATCAGGGCCCACTTGATGTTGTTGTAGTCCTGCTCCTACCCGGCAGGTAAGTCCCCCAAAACTTCCAGGGACTTAGCCCTCAAACGGGGGGTCAGGTACCTTGCCCACTGATCCAGGGCCAGATGGTGTTGGAGGCAGGTTCTCTCAAAGGCCAGCAGAAAGGAATCCAGGTCTCCATCCTTTTCAAGCAAGGGGAAGTCCTCAACCCGGACCTTGGAAGCCATGGTCCCCAGTGGGGCTGGAGCATCCAGCGGGAGCCCATGCTGAGCCATCTCCAGTCGTTGCAGGTGCTCTGCAGCTTCACGGCCTTCTGCAGCCTGCAGCACACGTTCGGCATGCTCACGCTCTGCCGCCGCTTGCTCATGCTCTGCTGCTTTCTCTGCCGCCACCAGGAGTCTGTCATGGGGTGCGTCGTTACCAGCCTCGAGCTGTGCCATAGCCGCTTGGAAAAGGGCCTCTGATCTGGACAGGCTGGGGTTGGCAGGTGGTGGACAGTCCACTGCAGGACTGAGCAGGGGGTCTGGCTCCTTGGGGAGCCCTGGCTGAGCTCCCCCTCGCCTTCATTGGTACTGTCCTCCACCACCTCCTCATAGACCATAGCATTGGCCTCCCCTTTGCCCTACTCCTGGTGCCTTCTGCCATCTTGGGAATCTCTGGTTACTGACACAGCTGCAACCCTGACCTCGCACACAACTTATTATATTTGCACTCTGACCGTCTAGTGCTGGGCTGACCTTAAGACCCCAGCAGTGAAAGTTACCGCTGGTAGTCTTTAGTGTCTGGGAGTAGGGGTCCCACGCACACTATTACTCTGATCCCACCACTGCCACCAATGTGGAGGAAAGACCAGTTCCTCCCACGTCACCAATGTGACGTAACTACACAGGCACAGCTCTCCGGCGCCCCCTTTGTCTCTCAGGTCAGTAAGGGAACTGCACCTAGAGCAAATGGCCGCCGGGGAGGATGTCCTGTTACCCGCTGGGTATTCTAAGATTCCTAATCAGAGTAAAAGCTTCAGCCGAAGATTAATTTTATGGTTTAATTGCCTTAAGGGCGCACTAGATAATTACAGAAATATACAGCAAGGTATACAATGGAATTACAGTAGAATTGCAGTCAGAGTAAAATATAACAATAAGGGCACAAGACTTAGAGATATTAAGCTTGAGGTCAATTTACCAGATTGTAGGTTGCATGTGGGTGCCGGGAGCTCTGCAGTCCACAGGTACAAGAATCTTAGTTGCTGGACAGACCACAAAGCGCGGGCCGCTGCTCCCCTTGGCAGATCTGTCCCCAGTTCCTTCTAAGATCATCATCGTCTGGTTCTTCTGTGAGCGAGTGTGTGTCTCTGCCATGTGCTGCTAGTTCTTAAGCATGCTGGGTTCCTCCCCCTGTGTCAGAGGGTGGGCTAATAATCTCCACCATTTAGCTCCCTGCAGAACTTATTCCCAATATCTAAGAAAGGGGGTAACTCTCTGCAGCATGATCGGATCAGGACACGAGAGGTACCAGTGAATGCGGTTTGTTTTGCCTGTCATGTGGAGAGCACACATGGCCCCATTGGGTTGCTGTGGAGGGCCAATCTCTATATCTCAGGTCCCAGAGCCCTCACTGACTCAGAAGTCGCACTGCCAGATGCGCGATTTCCTCAGGGTCACGGGAATATTTTTTATGAGTCTGTGACTTGAAAGGTGTGCTCATAATCCATGATCCTAGAATGGAGTCGGGGCGGCTGTGAGAGACAATGGATGTGTATTTCTGTGTCCAGCTGACATGTATATTCTAACTGAAGCCCCCAGGCACCTTCCTGCCCCATGCTGGCATGGCTCCTACTCAAGCTTTTAAGTTCTGCTTTGGCCTTATCTCATTATCATACTAAAATGCCTTGCTATTCAACATTGGAGCACTAAATCCTGTTTTCTTCAATATGCTTACAGGCCCTGGGGGGGGTAGGCGCAGTTAGCTGCCTGTAATTCATGTGAACTCAGACCAAAATGGACAGGCCAAGCTCAGACATGAGGTGAGCATTAGGCCCCATATCCAAGATGGCTGCTGCTCCTTCATCACAGATATCATTCAATTTAGAGTCACATAAGCATTATAGCAGTACTTTTGATACCCCCTGACTCCCCACCTTTGATGCATAAATACCGTTTTTAGCTCTCCTGCGGTGTATGTAAAACTCTGTGGTCCAATCTGATGTGGTCCATATGTCTCCAATTTCTGGCAGAGTCATGCAGTGTTGCTTTCTGTGCATTTCATTCAGAATTTGACTGATAAAATGTGGATTGTAACAACATGATAGAATAGGAAACATGCATTATGCATAGAGAAGGAGTTGTCGGAGTGGTGGACAACCCCTATATACCAAGAACATGTAATACAAGTCTTCTACAGGCTAACCATCTCTATCCGCACAGTAGACTTACAATATTCATACACTTATATGTATCAGTCTATGCGGGATAACTTTACATAGAGTTTTGGTTATTAGTCACAATCCACTCCATCCAACTTTTTAAGTCTTTTATTGCCGTCTGTCACTGAGAATAGAACAATGCCTCCCCTGTTTGTCAGATGAATTATTCTGTAATGTGGCAAATAAAACAAAAGACAAGGGTACACAGGGTGTTCTAGAAATTGCATCAGGTTCACTTAGATTCTTCCCTAGTGTCCGTGGCAATCCAGTTAAGAGTCGACTGCACTTAAAGATCACGCTATTTAAGATAATGGGACAGTGCTGTAACAGGATTACAGGAAATGTGAAAGAAAGGACACAGGTACGAAATGTCATTTAGATAAACCCATCACGGAACGGTTGATGAGTATATCGGTAGACCAAAAACATACACGCTAGCTAATACATTAACAGCTTTGTGAAAGTCATAAATTCTTTACAGTTAGTTGAACATTAACAGGTCACTAAAAAGTGTCCTTGTCCCACTAATGACTCGTTATCTCTCCTGCTTAAGTAATTGGCGATTGTTGAGGTGTCCATTACACAATTATCATCATTATTGTGATCGGTATTACAAATAGACCAACGCCCTAATGTCCAAATCTAGAAGATGTTCAGTCCACTTTCATGTGATCGGTAATATATTTCATCCATTAACCAACATTGTAATGTATATATGGCCATAGGAAAGTTATTTACATGAATCTTTAAATACAAATTCATTCATTCCATTCAATTTCCATACATTATAAATGTCAAAAGCCTATAACGTAATGGCATACACGTGGCCAGACAAAACTGAATGTAACTGTTTCAGTACGTGTGCGGCAAGGTGGCTTTGTGATTTGCACAACTACTTGTAAGACTGGGGTCACAAGTCTGAGCCTGACCAAGGAAGCATCTGCATGACCTTGTTTCTACATGTGCTTCCTTTGGGTCCTCCAGTTTCCTCTTATATTCCAAAAGTACACTTTGATTCATGCACAATGACATTTGTCTTGAGAGTGTGTATATGGCTGAGTATAAGACAAATTTCAGCATAATGTACAACAGATGTGGACAGGCTTAGATCAGGGCTAGCTGTAGGCCCTAGGACAGAGTAGCAGCTCAGCTTTCCATCATGTAGAGCAAAGGTTCGGTGTAGTGCCCTCACTCTCTATCTAAAGCTCATCATACACATTAGGCTAATGTCAGTCGAACCTGTAGATATCGGCAGGTTCGACTGACAGTCTAATGTATCTGGGGGTCCCGAACAATTGATAGTCGGGGAGAGAAAAGGATCCAGCACGTCTGATTTTGGATTGGCGATCCTTATGTTCTCTCTCAGAGATAAGCCGTGTTTGGTCATGGCTTCTCATAGGGAACACAGCAGCACTTGGCCAAACTAACTATCTTCTGTACGAAAGAGCCAGCTGAGTGATCAATCAAATGAAACAAACCATCGTTTGGCCGACAGCCATCTAATGTGTATGGTGGGCTTAAGTACCAAGACAAAGTAGTTTGTTGGCGCTGCTCCTGAAATAGGGCACTTGGGGAAAATGTCCCGGTTGTCCCTCAAGCTACTCCCCTGCCTAACAGCAGCCAAGAGAGGAAGCTGCCCGCTAGCATAGGTTCAGATTATAGGCTCAGATTATAGTATAGGAATAGTGCACTAGCCCATCAGAATCATATTGGAAAACATGTGTGTTTACAGAGTTTGGAAAAATGTAATGTTTTGACAGACAGCACTCGTCCCCAAGTTATTTTATGGGGCTGTGCACATGCTCAGTTTTTTTCCTTGGACAGAACCAGTCTGGGGGAAAAGATCGCAGCATGCCTGAGTTTGATCTGATATTCTGATCACAGTCTGTCATGCAAGTCTGATAAGTCTGTGGAAAACACTGAACTGCCCAAGGATGACATCTGAGTGTGGTCCGATTTCTGTGCACTGACACAATGGAGAAGATGGAGAAACATTTTTCTCCATCTTCTCCTCATCCAAAGGATTCAGAGCACACTATAACCACACTCTGATCAAACAGTGATCGGCATTTGATCAGAGTGTGATATCCACAACTGACCCGATTTCCTCGGATAAGGGAATTTATAGTCGTCGGCACCTGGGTTTTACACAAAATGTGCTTTCAGGGTAAGGCTATGAAGGACTTTCATAGAGATCACACGGTCACAGGTTTTCACCAATACTAAGAATTCTCCACCAGGTCTGAACAGACCCTTAAAATATGGATATATTTTTCTTTCACTCAGGATAAAAAGGATTGTTTTAGGTTCCATTATCTCGTCTATGAATCGCTATTTCCATCTTTATTTCAAACGCGCAGGATTCCAAAATCTAAACTCGAGCTGTCATTGCTTTTTAAGGCGGCGCACAGTACCGAGCAGCAGTCAGTGGATTGTCCTAGCCGCTTCCTTAAATAACATCTTTGCAGATTCGTTACTTATCACTCGCCAAACAACCGTACACCTGCAGAGTCCCACAGGGTAATCAGAACTAGCTTCAAGGACCAAGGTCACCATAGTACTTGTAAAATCAGAGACCAGGGTGGGGTATGAATAGAGAGGCAGAGAAAAATACACACTGGAGCAGATCTGCGGATAGAAGGCTCCTTTGGGTGCAGTCTAGTGGCCTCATTACCTAGGCAGCTGGATCTAGTTTCCAGCACTCAAGCTCCCACAAGAGAAAACAACAAATACACATAGGATGCTGACATATGCTAAACCGATAGGGGAGGTGAAAGCTCGTACACCCTTCACAGGGTCAGTAGTGCACGGACATGCAGAGAATGAATGACTTGTTCGCGAAATAATGACCCGCTTTTTTTTTAATTATTTTTTGTGAATGTCTCTTCTCCCATCTTTCAATGGCCACCTCAACACCCCCGAGGTTAACAATGACTCCAACACCTTGCAAATTCTCTTTTTTTTCTATTTTAATAATATTGCAGCTGCCCCTTCTAGCCGCTAAAACAGCTTCCTCATTGTCACGGAGCAGACGTTTTCTTGTGTGCCAAGTGATTGACCACAAACAAAAGCTTGTTTGACCAACACTTGTTCCTAACAAAACAGCGGCTGAAGGAGGAAGTGCAGAATAGAAGGCCACATTGATGTACCGATCATTGCAGACCCAGACAGGGAAGCGTTATCCCCCTGTTGCTAAACAATACTGTCTGGACTATATATCTCCTTTTCTTTTCATCTTTAAGGTTTGTGAAGAGAGTTTATCGTCGTTAGAATCATAGAATCATAGAATCATAGAATCATAGTTAGAGTGCGCAGACGTCTGCTAGATCGGCCGTATACGTAAAATGATCACAAAGTCATAATAACAATACAATATAAGGGAAGCTGCAAAGAGATTAATAGAGACGCATCAGAAAATGATTTTCGGCTCAAAATCTAATTTGTTATTATCATAATCCGATTATATTGCGCTTTTACTGCCATCTAATGATACAAATAAAGGGACGTCTTACTTGGAGATCTTGGTTTTATTTAGATTATTTTACACGGTGTTCGATTGCACAGATTTCAGGCCTCATTCAGATGTTCGCTTCTCACGTACGTGTTCTGCACGTGATTTTTATGGATGGAACACGTACCTATTATAGTCTATGGAGCTGTTCACACATCAGTGTTTAATGGGGACCTTGTGTTCGCTAAAAAATCAAACCGACATATCCATTTCTAAGGTTTGCACATACTACCGTACCGTATAAAAATTGGTCACATTCTCATCCAGGAGAGTGGGACGATTTTGCTCTCACTTGTCATCAGTGTGCAATCCGTTTTTTTACTCAGCCGCTATTAGGTTGTGTGCACACGTTGCGGATTTTGATGAGTTTCCGTAGCGTTTTTGGATCAATCCGCAGTGTAGTACAGTAAGGCCGGGATCACACTTGCGATTTAAACGGCCGAGTCTCGCATGGTAATAAACGGCGCTGCCGCCGGGACTCAGGAGCGGGGCGTGCAGCTCCATGTATTGCTATGCGGCCGCACGCCCCTCTCCTGAGTCCCGGCGGCAGCGCCGAGTATTACCATGCGAGACTCGGCCGTTTAAATCGCAAGTGTGATCCCGGCCTAACAATGATAGTCAATGGGAATTTGAGAATTGCCATGCAGAAAAATTGCTGTGCAGAAAACGCAGATTTTCTGCACCCATTGACTTTACAATGAGTAAGGCAAATCCGCACATCAAAAAATGCATGACAATCTGCAGCAAATCCGCATCAATTCCGCAAGCATTTCAGCCTGCGTTTTCTGCCAAGAGATGCAGATTCTGTGCGGAAAATTCCGCAGGCCAAGCCGCAACGTGTGCACTGAGCCTTAATCGTTTTTTTTGTTTTGTTCTTTTTTTCATTTTTGTTTGCAGGATGACTTGTACTTTTAAATGACACCATTCATTTTATCATGTGATGCACTTGAAAGCAGGAAAAAAATTCCAAGCGAGTTTAAAGTTTACTTTCTATGTTCCCTAAAAGGTAAAACTGACCTGATGAGACACTGATGAAAAAAAACTGACACACTGACGAAAATTAGATCCAAAACACTGATGAAATTCAGACCATTTTTTTTTGTGCGCACATGAAAAATCCCTGACGTCTGAATGAGGCCTTAGATGGAGAATGTCATACAGAAGAGTAAATTCCCATTGGGGTAAAGCCTCTTGAAAACAACAATGAGAAATCGGTAGCAAACGGCACTGTATAGATGCCTAAACTGCACTTGTGAATTGCCATAGAGAACATCAAGAGGGGCACCATCTGCTCATAGGCCCCACTGCGCACGCACGCACGCACACACACACACACGTCCTATGGACCACACAGGTTTCTATGCAGATCCAAGCAGCATGGTGGCTCAGTGGTTAGCACTGCAGCGCTGGAGTCCTGGGTTCAATTCCTGCCAAGGGCAACATCTGCCTTTAGGCCATATAAAAAAACCACTTGAAGAATAATGATTACTTCTTACCTAGGAAAGTTTTTTTCAAATACATAGAATTATTTTAGTATTGAAAGGCGTCTGATTTTACAGCGGCCATAATGACACACACAGGTACTACAGACATGAGCTGTAGCAACTAGTACTGGAGATAGAAGCAATGCAAGTGCAAACAAACGTATTTTCGGTCCGAGTACGATCCGACAAAACAATGTATCGCTCTCGGACCAATGTCAGAGTGTGTCCAAGGAAAAAATTGCTTAATGCCTGAGTTTGATCTGATATTCGGATCGCACTGGGCCATGCAAGTTAATGAGTCAATGGAAATCATTGGACTGCACTTGGATGACACCTGAGTGTGGTCCGAGAGAATCAGATCACATGCTGCTCACACTCTGTCATTTGCATAATCAACCTGATTTTCTGGGATGAGAGAATCTAATGTCATCTGCACCTGCACTAAATCTTTGAGGTCGAAAAGTTTGGGGCAAAAGATTAATTTTGTGTCTGTAGCCATCTGTCTAAACACCCTGGTCAAGTCATTGTGGCTTGTTGATGCGCCTTTTCATGGCATGGCACTGCCAGCTCGGCTCCAGCTACGTTCTGCCTTTGTAATGGCTGACGTTTCATACCATGGACACATCACATTCCAGGGGCCATTGACACATGTTACCTGCAGACTAGGAAGTCGTTAAAACAGGGCAAAGTGGCCACTGAATGAAATAGATGCAAAGTCCAAGAGAGGTTGTTACCTTCGCCCTCTCGCTCTCATTTGTGCATGGCACATGATCTCAGAGCCTGTGGATGTTCTGATGTCAGTGCTGCAGCTGCTGAAAGCTGTAGATTTAGGAGAACGGTCAGGCCAGGGCTGAGTGCACAGTTGTTGGATGCATTGCTATTTTATCACATAGTCTGTACCTTGACTGATGTTACTTGCACTCTGGTGCTATGGTGCCCATTGTTCTGCCACCCTCAGGAATACTTAGTGTTCATGCAACCCACAGTTAACCCATACATTTATAACACCCGGTGCTGGTGGGTGGCCGCCTCTCAAGCATTGTTCTTGTCCTGTATCACACACTAATCAAGCCCGGTGGGAGAGAAAGCAGGAGAGGTCTTAACTAAATACACAGCTGTGGGGTGATACTGCCATCTTAATTGAAAATCAAGGGGGGGGCTTTTATTTTGGCTCGGCAAATCGGAAGATAAATGTAGCGACATGCGGATTCTCTTACAGATTCGGGACTCATAGCTTGGCCCCGCCGTCTGTAACATCCACTCTTTTCTACATAAGTGCCAGGCGCTGTCAAAGTGGTCAGCAATGCATTACAAAATCCTTTGTGGGTAAAATGATACAGGAACTCTGAGATCAGCAGACACTTTGCTTCCAGTTTTAGAAGGGAGCAGAAAAAAATGATATTAATCAAAAAGGGAACAACAACTAACCAGCACAAATTCAACACAATTCTTATGGAAAGCCCGAGCACCAAGTCCAGATATATGGATAATTCCAAGCACACAGATAAATAGGTATTGTGGACTTGAAGAAGGCTCAGACACAAAGCCGAAACGTCGCACAAATGGGCCCTTAAAATAGTCTTTTTGCACTAAAGGAATGGTGTGCTGCGTCCTTATTTTTTCTAGGAGATAGATTAGATAGATAGATACAATTGAACAGATAGATAGATGATAGATAATAGATAGATCATAGATTGATAGATCATAGATAGATAGATGATAGATAAACAGATAGATAATAGATAGATACAATTGATCAGATAGATGAAAGATAATAGATAGATCATAGATAGATGATAGATAGATAAATAAATGATAGGTAATAGATCGATAGATGATATAGATAGATTATAGATAGACAGATAAATAGATAGACAGATAGATAAATAGATAGATGATAGATAGATAGATAGATAGATGATAGATAATAGATAGATGATATAGATAGATTATAGATAGACAGATAAATAGACAGATAGATAGATGATAGATAGATAAATAGATGATAGATAATAGATAGATAGATGATATAGATAGATTATAGATAGACAGATAAATAGATAGATAGACAGACAGATAGATAGATAGAATTGGTCAGATAGATACTGTAGATAGTGTTTATTATAGGGGTTGTCTCATGATAGACATTTATGGGGTTATGGTATGCAGCAGAGAGCAGCACTCTTCCATCAGAGAGACGCCAAGTCCAAAACCACCAAAACCAAAAACCTCACTTGGTAATAATGCAAGTATGAGGATGATAGACGTCGTCCCAATGGGGTGACACCAATGTAATAGTTCTAAATGTAGCTATTCTGTATTTGGCACAAAAAACATTTTCTGCTATGCTATCACTCGGTTTGGATGCTGTCTACCATCTTCATAGACATTTTTATCATATATCAACACAATGTGCCATAAATGTCTAATCGATCAGGTCCCACTCCGGAACCCGTTCCTTTGTCCAGAATGTGGGTCCATCCCTAAGTGGGGCACCATCCCCAGGGATAAAAGAGGTGTCTGTGTGCCTGTATTCCGCAGAAAGCATTAGAAAGAGTTGTTGGCAAACTCAGATCTTTGCTGTTGAATTCCCTATAAACTGATTCACTATGGCAGTAGAAAAATATATGGGAATTTCACACATTTTCCATTATAAGCAAGCAATAGTAAACCTTTTCATGAATAAGGCTCAAATTATAGGGTGCACAGAGTCCTCAAACTATACAGGTATATCACCAGTATAATATCTATCACTGTAGCATTGATCCATTCCCGCCTGGATTACTGCAACGCTCTATTTATTGGCCTCCCCATTACTCGACTATCCCCTCTCCAGTCCATCCTTAATGGAGCAGCCAGGGTCATCTATCTGGCTAATCGGTACTCGGACGCATCCGCTCTTCGCCAGTCATTACACTGGCTGCCCATTCATTATAGGATCCAGTTCAAAGTACTTGTTCTCACCCACAAAGCTCTCCACAGTGCAGCACCCCCCTACATCTCCTGCCTCATTTCTGTCTATCAGCCTATCCGACCGCTGCGGATCCGCAGCGTGTGCACACACCCTTAAACTGTAAAGCGCTGCGGAATATGTTGGCGCTATATAAGTAAAGATTATTATTATCTATAAATGTGCTGTAGGGGGCAACGTTTCATGCCAGTAAACAGGAACTTAGTTTATGACATGTAGGGAATTGGGCCGGACTACTGGTGGGGTCTGGTATTGCAGCTTCTTCAATTCTAAAAATAAATAGAAACAATTCAAGTACAGGTTACTTTCTATAATTTTGCTTCATTACAGTGATTTCTAACTATATTTTATACTATATTTGCATTTTTTATTATAACATATTATATATATATATACATTACGGGTACATAATATGCCCATAGTGCAGATGTGAGTGGGACAGAAGCAGTTTTGGACAGGGACGCCAGGCTGGGGCTGTTAGTGATAGCTTACATGAGCAGTTTGTAGGCGACATGACAGCGTGGTGTTTAGTGATAACAATTTTGACAAGTTCAGCTGAAGATATCCTTGTGAGCAGACCCGGCTCCTGATATGCAGAATGCCGCAGCAAACTCAGATAAAGCACAGAACAGTTTACCACTTTGTGCCCATTTTCTTACTACGTAACAGTGAAGAATTCTACGACGTGATCGTTCTAGAATAAATACGGTATGTAGTACTTACATAGGCGCACTGTAATACTCACACAATTCACAAGAGACCCTGAATACAATATGGTTAACTGGTGTTGAAATAGGGAAACAACTTTTTTATTCACATTTCGTGGTATGGAATTCCTGCTAATCTGAGATTTTGCAAAACTAATGTCAGGGTCCATGCAGGTCCTGATAGTCCGGCAGAGATAAAAATATTTTTGGGTATGACATCCTTCACTTTAAAACTTCATCTTCTTCTAAACAAAAAATTATAAATTCTAGAGGAAAATTATATTTTAGACCTCATTCAGACATCTGTATAATTGAGGTCCTCAATATTTAGGAGCGATTTTGGTGCCATTTTTCAACCGCGCAAAAAATAAAACACTTTTGACTTTGCGCCAAATTTATGAATCAAATGCTCCATTTTGAAGAATTTAGAGCAAAGAACGGCAACTAATACCACAAGACTAAAAAGGAAAAGTGGCTTGGAATAAAAACTCACAACTGTTGAACAGGGGCCTGTGTGTGCACAAAAATTCACGGACGCATGTCTATCTTTGATCGGAGTCACAGATCAAATTTACCCGTGCAAATCTATGGGTGCGTGACAATGACAGACAGAAAATGGATGGCAACAGTGGACAGTCTGTGGGCTATCCGAGATTAATATCGAAATGGGTAAGAGAAGTTTTCTGCTTTATTTTTCTTTGTTTGAAAAATCATCGATGAAACTAATGGTGAAAACTGAACCGCTGACCAAACACGGCATTAAATATCACCTTTGCTCAGGTTCTTAAATTTTTTTTTCGTTCTGATACTAAAATTACCATTCCAATCAGAGGTTTCAGAAATATATAAATCATTTCTAATGGTCATTTACAGCTCGAGGTTAAGAAATACTGCTCGGGTCAATCGATCATTCGATCGTTTTCTGCTGCCCAGAGAGAATATATGAGATGTCCTAGAAGTCTAGACAATCCTGAAAGCTATAGGTTTACATCAAAAGCCTCTATGATTGACAGGCACTCCACCACTGTCTCACCCTTCCCCCTCCGCTCGCATACAATGGCTTAAGTCAATGAAATGTGACCGTATTCAAGACGTATAATTTCCTGCAATATACTTCGGATTAATGATGCCGATTTCCATTTCTACAGTTCTTCTCTCCTTATGCTTCCGAATGTTGCACATGAAACAGTAACATAATTCAAGGTTATACGAGACGTTAGCAAGCTTGTCATGTCTCACTCTTCTCAAATGAGTAGCATCCACTGGAGAATATGCACACTCATTTTCTACTTCAATAGTCCCATTCACTTAAAGGCATGGTCCTACTCCGCACCACCAACACTGCCTTTGTGCAAATTGCCTTTCCCTGGCATTTTCATCTCAAGCACATGTAAAATCTCCTTCTTTTTTTCAGACAGATAACAGATTTATTATTACTTCAAAATACCTAATGACAATGCACAAAATTGCGATGACAACCAAGCAGATGCCGGCTAATTAATTTCTGCATTTACAATTAAGGTGGCCCTTGCATTAAAAAGATAGAACACAAGGGAAAGGAGACATTTGTTCCCATGTGTCCACCTTTGAAGATCTATCACTTTTTTTATAGATTCAAAGGTCATCTGCTTTGTCATGGCCACTACCCCAAGGCCGGGTTCCTATATGATGGTTTCGCTGTGATTTTTTGAGAAACTCACCTACACACATTCCTTTATTTGTCATTGATCTTTATAGGGTGCAGGGTTTTCTGTGGCCTTATTGTCTTTATATTGGCAGTATAATAAAACCACATACAAACATCTATGTATTTCTATGTGATACTATAAATGTACTTTTAATAGCAAATGGGAACATTTTTTTAAATTCTAAAAGTCTTAGGGGCAAAGAGATAGGAGGTGCAGAGGTACATCCAGGTCCTGGTACCTGAGGAGATACCTAGGGTCCCTCTGCCATACCTCCTGAAGCATCCTTGTGCATCCCTTGACTCAAAGGACAGCCTCTCAAATCTCCCAGTTTCCCCTTTGTACCTTTAGGCTGGGTGCACAAGGTCAGTAATTGGCAACGCTTTGGAAGCAGCACATGTCCGCTGCGTCCAAAGCGCTGCCAGCTTTTGAACGCAGGTGATTCCAGCACTGTTCATTGAACTATGCCGAATCACAGCATCCAATACATTGTACGGGTGATATTTATCTGGCGGAGGCTCGCGTCTCCTCAAGATAAATAGATATGCTCCGGTCTGGAAAGACGCGCCGCAAGTCAGTCTCCACAGGTGAGCCGTGGGCACCGGTGTACGCATACTGACCATGGGATTTCTTGAAACCCCATCCATTATGATGTAACATCTGGACGCTGTGGGTTGGACACTGTGGATGTATGCAGAGTCCAACCCGCAATGTTTACTGACCGTGGGAACGTACCCTAAAGGGGGTTTTACGCTAAGCGATATCGCTAGCAATATCGCTAAAACGTCACTGGTTTTGTGACGTTATAGCGATATTGCTAGCGATATTGCTATGTGTGATACTTACCAACGACCGGTTCCCCCGCTGTTCATCGCTGATCGCGCGAGAATGTCCGGCTCCATTTCTCGTCGTCAGCTTCCTGCTGAGACTTCCTGCTGTGACGACGAGCGACGCGTGGAGGCGGGCGGGAGGACGTCAGGATCGCTGTGTGTGAAAGGTGAGTATCGTGCGCTGCGTCGCTGCTGCATCGCTGTGAGATCTTTCTGTATGAAAGCTCACTAGCGATCATTTAGCGATGCACCAGCGATCCTGACCGGGTCGGATCGCTGGTGCATTGCTAAATGTAAAAGGGCCTCAAGACTTTAATCACTCATTGCGGATTTAGCACTTTTTTATGCTCAGATTTCTAAACTGAATTCCGCAGAGTTTCTGCATCAAGTTCTGCACATGTTTTCTGCACTTATTCACATCTTATTATGTGCATTTAATTTTGTTTTTTTTTTGCGGAAATGCAACAAAAAATAATATGGAAAAAAAAGTGACAGCCTAAGAATTTATCCCTTGGAGTTAGGGTCCCTCATTGAAAAGAATGAGTAAAATCCAAGTAAAAAAGTGTTTTCTCAACAGAAATTGACATGCTGTGGATTAAAAAAAATGCAAAAAAACAAAGCCAATTTCGGCTGTAATTCTATGTCAAAAAGGCAAAATATGGATGACTTTAATGGGAACCTGATAGTGGATATATGCTGCCCATGGATGCATGATATCAGCCTGGTATATTTTACTCTTAAAAACTGTGGAATTTTAGGCCACGTGCACACGTTCACTATTTGGTCAGTATTTTACCTCAGCATTTGTAAGCCAAAACCAGAACTGGGTGAAAAATACCGAAGTGGTGACGTGTTTCTATTATACTTTTCCTCTGATTGTTTCTCTCCAGGGTTTGGCTTACAAATACTGAGGTAAAATACTGATCAAACAATGAACCTGTGAACGTGGCCTGAGAGAAAAACCTTATTATAAAACTCAGCCAGGGACCATGCCACACGGATGACTAGTCAAACAGCCAGATACCAAGCCGCATGGATGACTAGTCAAACAGCCAGAGACCAAGCCACATGGATGACTAGTCGAACAGCCAGAGACCAAGCCGCATAGATGACTAGTCGAACAGCCAGGGGCCAAGCCACATGGATGACTAGTCGAACAGTCAGGGACCAAGCCACATAGATGACTAGTCGAACAGCCAGAGACCAAGCTCCATGGATGACTAGTCGAACAGCCAGGGACCATGCCACATGAAAGACTAGTCGAACAGCCAAGGACCAAGCTGCATGGATGATTAGTCGAACAGCCAGGGACCAAGCCACACGGATGACTAGTCGAACAGCCAAGGACCAAACCACACAGATGACTAGTTGAGCAGCCAGGGACCAAGCCACATGGATGACTAGTCGAACGGCCAGGGACCAAGCCACACTGATGACCAGTCAAACAGCCAGGGACAAAGCCACAAGGATGACTAGTCGAACAGCCAGGGACCAAGCCACACGGATGATTAGTTGAACAGCCAGGAACCAAGCCGCATGAATGACTAGTCGAACAGCCAGGGACCAAGCCACATGGATGACTAGTCGAACAGCCAGGGACCAAGCCACACGGATGACTAGTTGAACAGCCAGGGACCAAGCAGCATGGATGACTAGTTGAACAGCCAGGGACCAAGCCACATGGATGACTAGTCGACCAGCCAGGGACCAAGCCGCATGGATGACTATTCGAACAGCCAGGGACCAAGCCACACAGATGACTAGTCGAACAGCCAGGGACCAAGCCACATAGAAGACTAGTTGAACAGTCAGTGACCAAGCCGCATGGACGACTAGCTGAGCAGCCTGGGACCAAGCCGTATAGATGACTAATCGAACAGCCAGGGACCAAGCCGCACGGATGACTAGCCAAACAGCCAGGGACCAAGCCGCATGGATGACTAGTTGAACAGCCAGGGACCAAGCCACACAGATGACTAGTCGAACAGCCAGGGACAAAGCCACAGGGATGACTAGTTGAACAGCCAGGGACCAAGCCACACTGATGACCAGTCGAACAGCCAGGGATCAATCCACACGGATAACTAGTCAAAAAGACAGGGACCAAGCCGTATGGATGACTAGTCGAACAGCCAGGAACAAAGCCACATGAATAACTAGTCGAACAGCCAGGGACCAAGCCACATAGTAGACTAGTCGAACAGCGAGGGACCAAGCCACATGGATGACTAGTCGAACAGCCAAGTACCAAGCCACACAGATGACTAGTTGAACAGCCAGGGACAAAGCCACACAGATGACTAGTTGAACAGCCAGAGACCAAGCCGCATGGATGACTAGTTGAGCAGCCAGGGACCAAGCCGTATAGATCAGGGTTCCCCAACTCCAGTCCTCAAGGCCCACCAACAGGTCATGTTTTCAGGATTTCCTTAGTATTGCTCAGGTGATAATTGCTTTACGTGTGCAATACAAAGGAAATCCTGAAAACATGACCTGTTGGTGGGCCTTGAGGACTGGAGTTGGGGAACCCTGTTATAGATGACTATTCGAAGAGCCAGGGACCAAGCCACATGGATGACTAGTTGAACAGCTAGGGACCAAGACATATGGATGACTAGTCGAACAGCCAGGGACAAAGCCACACAGATGACTAGTTGAACAGCCTGGGACCAAGCCACATGGAAGACTAGTTGAACAGCCAGGGACAAAGCCACATGGATGACTAGTTGAACAGACAGAGACCAAGCCTCATGGATGACTAGTTCAGCAGCCAGGGACCAAGCCTCACAGATGACTAGCCAAACAGCCAGGGACCAAGCTGCATGGATGACTAGTCGAACAGCCAGGGACCAAGCCACACAGATGACTAGTCGAACAGCCAGGGTCAAAGCCACAGGGATGACTAGTTGAACAGCTAGGGACCAAGCCACACGGATGACTAGTCGAACAGCCAGGGACCAAGCCACACTGATGACCAGTCGAACAGTCAGGGACAAAGCCACATGGATGACTAGTCGAACATCCAGGGATCAAGCCACAGAGATGACTAGTCGAACAGCCAGAGACCAAGCCGTATGGATGTCTAGTCGAATAACCAGGGACCAAGCCACATGGATGACTAATCGAACAACCAGGGACCAAGCCGCATAGAAGACTATTCAAACAGCCAGGGACCAAGCCACATGGATGCCTAGTCGAACAACCAGGGACCAAGCCACACAGATGACTAGTTGAACAGCCAGGGACCAAGCCGCATGGATGACTAGTCAAACAGCCAGGGATCAAGCCACACAGATGACTAGTCGAACAGCCAGGGACCAAGCCATATGGATGACTATTCGAACAGCCAGGGACCAAGCCACATGGATGACTAGTTGAACAACCAGGAACCAAGCCACACAGATGACTAGTTGAAAAGCCAGGGACCAAGCCGTATGGATGACTAGTCGAACAGCCATGGACCAAGCCACACAGATGACTAGTCGAACAGCCAGGGACCACACCACATAGAAGACTAGTCGAACAGCCAGGGACCAAGACACATGGATGACTAGTCGAACAGCCATGGAGCAAGCCACACAGATGATTAGTCGAACAGCCAGGGACCACACCACATAGAAGACTAGTCGAACAGCCAGGGACCAAGCCGCATGGATGACTAGTCGAACAGCCAGAAACCAAGCCACACGGATGACTAGTCAAACAGCCAGGGACCAAGCCACATGGATGACTAGTCGAACAACCAGGGACCAAGCCACACAGATGACTAGTTGAAAAGCCAGGGACCAAGCCGTATGGATGACTAGTCGAACAGACATGGACTAAGCCACACAGATGACTAGTTGAACAGCCAGGGACCCAGCCCCATGGATGACTAGTCGAACAGCCAGGGATCAAGCCACACGGATGACTAGTCGAACATCCAGGGACCAAGCCACATGGATGACCAGTCGAACAGCCAGGGACCAAGTCACATGGATGACTAGTCGAACAGCCAGGGACCACACCGCATAGAAGACTAGTCGAACAGCCAGGGACCAAGCCACATGGATGACTAGTCGAACAGCCAGGGACCAAGCCACACAAATGACTAGCTGAACAGCCAGGGACCAAGCCACATGGATGACTAGTCGAACAGCAAGAAACCAAGCCACATGGATGACTAGTCGAACAGCCAGGGACCAAGCCACATGGATGACTAGTCGAACAGCCAGGGACCAAGCCGCATAGATGACTAGTCGAACAGCCAGAGACCAAGCCACACGGATGACTAGTTAAACAGCCAGGGACCAAGCCTCACAGATGACTAGCCAAACAGCCAGGGACCAAGCTGCATGGATGACTAGTCGAACAGCCAGGGACCAAGCCACACAGATGACTAGTCGAACAGCCAGGGTCAAAGCCACAGGGATGACTAGTTGAACAGCTAGGGACCAAGCCACACGGATGACTAGTCGAACAGCCAGGGACCAAGCCACACTGATGACCAGTCGAACAGTCAGGGACAAAGCCACATGGATGACTAGTCGAACATCCAGGGATCAAGCCACAGAGATGACTAGTCGAACAGCCAGAGACCAAGCCGTATGGATGTCTAGTCGAATAACCAGGGACCAAGCCACATGGATGACTAATCGAACAACCAGGGACCAAGCCGCAAAGAAGACTATTCAAACAGCCAGGGACCAAGCCACATGGATGCCTAGTCGAACAACCAGGGACCAAGCCACACAGATGACTAGTTGAACAGCCAGGGACCAAGCCGCATGGATGACTAGTCAAACAGCCAGGGATCAAGCCACACAGATGACTAGTCGAACAGCCAGGGACCAAGCCATATGGATGACTATTCGAACAGCCAGGGACCAAGCCACATGGATGACTAGTTGAACAACCAGGAACCAAGCCACACAGATGACTAGTTGAAAAGCCAGGGACCAAGCCGTATGGATGACTAGTCGAACAGCCATGGACCAAGCCACACAGATGACTAGTCGAACAGCCAGGGACCACACCACATAGAAGACTAGTCGAACAGCCAGGGACCAAGACACATGGATGACTAGTCGAACAGCCATGGACCAAGCCACACAGATGATTAGTCGAACAGCCAGGGACCACACCACATAGAAGACTAGTCGAACAGCCAGGGACCAAGCCGCATGGATGACTAGTCGAACAGCCAGAAACCAAGCCACACGGATGACTAGTCAAACAGCCAGGGACCAAGCCACATGGATGACTAGTCGAACAACCAGGGACCAAGCCACACAGATGACTAGTTGAAAAGCCAGGGACCAAGCCGTATGGATGACTAGTCGAACAGACATGGACCAAGCCACACAGATGACTAGTTGAACAGCCAGGGACCCAGCCCCATGGATGACTAGTCGAACAGCCAGGGATCAAGCCACACGGATGACTAGTCGAACATCCAGGGACCAAGCCACATGGATGACCAGTCGAACAGCCAGGGACCAAGTCACATGGATGACTAGTCGAACAGCCAGGGACCACACCGCATAGAAGACTAGTCGAACAGCCAGGGACCAAGCCACATGGATGACTAGTCGAACAGCTAGGGACCAAGCCACACAAATGACTAGCTGAACAGCCAGGGACCAAGCCGCATGGATGACTAGTCGAACAGCAAGAAACCAAGCCACATGGATGACTAGTCGAACAGCCAGGGACCAAGCCACATGGATGACTAGTCGAACAGCCAGGGACCAAGCCGCATAGATGACTAGTCGAACAGCCAGAGACCAAGCCACACGGATGACTAGTTAAACAGCCAGGGACCAATACAAACGGATGACTTGTTGAACAGCTAGGGACCAAGCCGCATGGATGACTAGTCGAATAGCCATGGTCCAAGACACCCTGGTAACTAGTCGAACAGCCAGGGACCAAGTCGCACGGATGTCTAGTCGAAAAGGCCGGTCCTCTGTGGCTCCCAACATACATGTCTAAAATCATACAGTCACTGCCTGATACCTGCTGCCCATAAATAGAGGAGCATATATCAGCTGTCAGTTTCCCTTTAAGTTTACTGTTATTCCAAAATGGGGTATATTTCTCCTGCAGAAAATCTGCACATAAAATTCTCACCGAATATTGAAACTGTAAACCCAGCCTTAGAGTATGTGCACACCACATTTTTTTCTGAAGCAGTTTCGTTGGCATCCATGCTGTGAGATTTCTCTGTGTCTTACACTATAGTGGTGAGTGAATGTTCTCGGATAAGGTGTTATCTAAGCATGCTCGGGTGCTAACCGAGTGTCTTCGGCGTTCTCGAGAAATATGTTCGAGTTCCCGCGCCTGCATGCCTTGCGGCTGTTCGTCAGCCAAAACACATGAAGGAATGGCCTGTTTGTTAGACAATCCCTGCATGTGTTGCAGCTGCTGAACAGTTGCGAAACATGCAGCTGCGGGGACTCTAACATATTACTTGAGCACATCGAAGACACTTGGTTAGCATAGGAGCATGCTCAGAAAACACCTTATCTGACAACGTTAGCTCATCACTAATTACTACTGATAGCTGCTTCACAGTTTCTGAACCCTGAAGCGGTTAAAATAAGTAACAAGAGACAGAACCTCTGCGCAGCAATGTCCTTTAAACATTGCTGTGACCTATGTTCATTTTTAGCAGCAGTTTTTTGTTGCTTTTTCAGGGGGATTCCAGAAAGAAATGGCTTGAAAAAAGGATTGCGTGCACAGGCCTTTAGGGGTTCTACAGGCAAAAGAAACAAATGCGCTTTTACAACTGATGCATAGACAAAGAAGGAGGCTGGCTTAGCTAATGAATAAGCACTTAGTCGACCCTCACACACAGCTGCTGTCTGGTACTTGCACAGAAATAGCTTAAAATAAAATTAAATAGCTGAAAACAGAAAAAAATGCATGTATTCTTTTTACTCTATAACATTCCTCACGTGTGAATGTGGTCTTCCCGGCTTATTCAGATGTTGAGGAACCACTAGTATCAGCACAACCTACCCCACAACAACATACCTATCGTTATTATTTATCTACATTAACATAGTAGTGTTGCACTATAATCATTTTATATGACCTCAAGATAAAGAAAAAAAAATGTTGCCTGGCATGAAATCTAGAGGCCTTTAATGGAATACATTCTGAGTATTTCTTTCTAAATATCAAAAAGGTTGCAAGTGTGTAGAGAGACTGAAGGTGGCGCAGTGGAGCTAGTCGTGACTCAAACAACAGAAAACAGATTGCACCCTGCCATGAATGGACCTCAGCCTCCATCTATTGCTGCAGTGTCCTTGCTATGTTTGATCAGTCAGTGTTATCGCCGCCGATATCAAAAGAAATTGGGTGACGTTGAAAAAATACCTGGGATGGCTCACAGCCGCCTGTGTTGTAATACTGTGAACAGAAAGAGTTATCTGCACTGTATAAATATTTGTAGAGACACTTATCAAACGCAGCTATCGTATATCAGGCCCCTTTTAGTTGAATGGAGAGGATAATGATATTACTATAGTCTTGAACTCAAACACAATTACGCAAACACAAATGCACTTCATAAGTGGCGAAAACAAATAGCCGTGGTCTGTGGAAGGAACACAAGTCTCTGAAAAATAATAATCTTTAATAATAATCTTTATTTTTATATAGCGCTAACATATTCCGCAGCGCTTTACTTTTTGCACACATTATCATCACTGTCCCCGATGGGGCTCACAATCTAAATTCCCTAGCAGTATGTCTTTGGAATGTGGGAGGAAACCGGAATACCCGGAGGAAACCCACGCAAACACGGGGAGAACATACAAACTCCTTGCAGATGTTGTCCTTGGTGGGAAAAAGAAGACTTCAATGGAAAAATACTGCTAGGTGCATAAAAACAGATCACATTGTTCCAGGGCTGGTCTGATCATCCAAATCAAGAGATTGTTTAACCCTTTTTAACATACTTTGCACTTAAAATTTATTCATTTTAAGGGCTCATACTCACTTGCGAGAATCGTGCAAGTCTCTCGCATGAAAACCTGGCTGGTACGGTGCCGGCGGCTGTGCCAGGTTTTCATGCGAGATACTCGCACGATTCTCGCAAGTGAGTATGAGCCCTAAGAGGCATAAGATAGTCTCATTTTATCTTGTGACTCACTATAATCGGGGCTCAACTACTGGGCCACAAATTCTACGGAGACGGTGTGACATGTAGTGGGCTCTCGTTAGCCATCTATTCATAAAGCAGTACCATTTGTTTATTAGGCCTCATTCACATTTATCCTGTGCACTTTGCTGAGCACCGTGTGGGAGTTTCCCAAAAAAATGTGATTCAGCAAGACAGAGCCATTCACTTATCATGATGGCAAAAATAGCTAGGGAACAAGAAAGCGCAATGGGGTGTTGTCTAGATAACAGTGATGATGCTTAGGTGGTTAGGCTCACCTGGTTTGGTGGTGTGTTCCACAACACTGATATGGTATGGACCATAGGAATCCTAGCACCATGGGTTAAAAAAAGATCCAAACGATGCAACAGTGAGACAAGGATGATAGCAATGCATTTTATATTCTCCACGTTTCAAATTAATCAGGATAGTAACACAGGTCATGTGGTCCTTTTTCCTGAAGAAGTTAGATTAGTTTGAAAGGTGTAGAAGATAAAACACATTGCTATCATCCTTGTCTCACTGATGCTTCGTTTAGATCTATAACAGGAAAGCCGTCTCTCCTTACCTACCAGATTTTATCATGGGGCAGATGTAGTCACACTCTGCTCCGTATGGCTATGTTTTGGAGTGGTAGTCTACGCTTTTGTATCCACCTAAATAACACCAGACTCCGCTAAAACTGAGGCGGGATGGAGTACAAGATGGGTACGTCCAGGTCATTACAGTGAATGGCTCCCTTAGTTTCTCTATTGGGAGCGCCACTTGAATCCTGTTTTTTGGGAATTTAGTTGGAAACCCAATAGACATGCTCAGCATAGAGTACAGTATGAATGTGAACCTAGTCTTACCCAACTATTTGCCTACCCCACGTTATACCAGCGTAAACTCATGAATGCATCCTGCTCATGTAAAGCTGGGCTTTGAAAAGAAATATAGCAGAATGTCCTCATAATTATGCTCACTATATTGCTCTTGTAACAAAATGTTTACTTTAGTCCAAAAAAAAAATACAAAAAACTGAAAAATCCTCATACTGTATATAAAATTATGTCTCCTTGGTGATGCTGGTGAGACCCTCACACGGATTACTGTCTACACCGGTTAAGCTTACTAAAGACCCCCATACACATTAAAGAGAGTCAAACAAAGAGATTTTGATAAGATCGGTCGTTTGATGTTTATGCGACGCAACTCTGATGACAGATGATGTTGAGGGAGAGAAGGATCAGAAATGTGAAATTTAAGCGCCCAATCGATTTGCTGTGAGGGGAAATGAGTCGCCATGAGGGTAGTGTGGCAGCGTATTTCTCCCATCTCTGTAAGGAAAGTCCCTGCTCCCTATATGTTTGGTGTAGTCAGAAGATATCTCATTTATGGGCACCATAAGGCTGTCACTGTAGACCTCATATATCTGTTTTTCCCCAATAAAAACTTTACTTAGAGACATTTTTCTTGAAAATGAAGTTATATACAGAATATTGGTAACAATGATATTCTCCCAATCCTGATAACTCGGCTCTAGAAAAGTCTCTACTTTATAAGCCAAATTCCCACTACTCAAAAACTGTACCATCTAGACTATAATTGCACATCGTGCAGATCCTACAGAAAGCTCAGTAATTAGACAATGCAAAGCTAGAGACATGGGGCCCAATTCATTGTTGCATTTGCGCCTTTTTTGTATAGTTTTTGGTGCGTTTTTTAGCCAGTTATTTATTTGAAGCGTACTCTTCTTGTAATCTGCTTTATTAAAGCCTATTTTATGTGTGTTCATTTGTTTTGATCTTTTTACTGTTTTTTCTTTCATCATTGTGGTTTTTGGTTTTCAGATTTTTTCAGCTGATTCTTATATCAATTTCGACTGTTTAAAAAGTCGCCCAATTTTGGTGCAAATTTACCACGGTTCCCCTCCCCGGAGGGATTTTATGTACATCTGATTTTTTGTTTTGCACAAATTTTGCCACCTATATTGTAATATGCAACCTTTTTTTTTTTTGCTAAAAAAAAATGTTCAAATAGGTTAAATGAAAAAATAATGGGTATTTTTGATTTTGCACAAAATTCATAAACCACTTGTCACCACTTTAAAGGTTTTGGTGAAAAAAACGTGAAGAAATATCACAAGAGAAAAAAAGAAAAGTGACTTTAAAAAAGCCAAAAATGATGAATAGGGCCCATATCACAGACTGGAAAGCAGTCTAGAGCACTACTGCCGTGTGTGTACTGTGACGTTTGGAGGGTGCAGTTTTCTGTGGCTATTAATGAATGTTTTTAATGCTATAAGGTTATTAAATGTTCTTCATTGTAACCGTTGAGGAGTCAGTTATTAAGACTGATAGAAGAAAGACATAGTTTGGATTATTACCTGCACTTTTATGACGGTCACATACTTTTTATTGCACATGAATAACGAGGGTAATGAGAAAACTGATTGTTAAATATTAAATATGCCTCTACACTTAGCTAGGGTCAAAGCTATAACACAGCTGGCATGCCAATAAGCCAAAAATTAAAATTTGTGCAAGTGCATTTTTAATAGGTTATAAATGTCTAATTTCTGATAACGGCTACTGAGTACAATTCTAAGGGTGTGTACACACTTATGTGGTCAAGGTTTTTGCTTGGGACAAAAAACAATCCACTTGCCATGTGGCATCTAGACACAGTTGACATGTGGAAAATTGTAATGAGAAAGTGAGCTTAACGTCAATAGAGGGAATGATGCATCTGGATAATGACACAAAATACAGAAACATTAATAGATATGTGTATAACTTAGGCCTGGATCACACAAATGCGAGAAACATGGTCAAGTATCGCATGTTAATACCCGGCACTGCCACCGGCACTCGGAAGCGGAGCACAGCAATACATGCAGCCGCACGCGCTGATCCTAGTGCCGGCGGCAGGCCCGCGTATTAACACGCGAGACTCGGCCGTGTTTCTTGCATGTGTGATCCCAGCCTTAGGCACCAACCTTACACACGTGTAGGCAACTTGGCCACAATATATGGTATCATGCTTAGGCCACTTTTTTACGCAGACCGATGATCAGGCGGATAAAGGTTCATTCCCATCAATTGATCCATGGAAACATGTCCGCCAATCAAACATTTGTTGGCCAATGTTATTTGTTGGCCGCACATCGCCTTGTATAAACAATGATGTGCCACTGGCAATTATAACAACTTTATGTGAATGAATAGTCAAACCAACGATCATTTGGTCACGTACTGTCATGATGATTGCTCCATGTGAGAACAATCAGAGGACTAGTATAGTAGAAACACGTCACCACTTCGGCTTTTTTTACTTCCTCCTGGTTTTGGCTTACAAATATGGAGGTAAAATACTGACCAAATATGGAATGTGTACACATGGCCTTAGGCCACCATTTGGATGAGCCGGCCAAGGCCATTAAATGATCAACAATCGGCCATCGTTTAATGGCCTGCCTTGACAAGTCAACCAGAATTCTATGTGCACCGAGCAATCATCTACACAGGACATTGTGCTGGCAATAACTTT
Organism: Dendrobates tinctorius; assembly: GCF_039654945.1. NCBI lineage: Eukaryota > Metazoa > Chordata > Amphibia > Anura > Dendrobatidae > Dendrobates > Dendrobates tinctorius. Next base: position 3,773,122 of record NW_027361936.1, read on the forward strand.
ATTTTAATGATGGCATCAACAATCCAAGAACCCATTGATCAACCTTTTTTCAACTCTTCTAAATGAGCCTTAAAGTCCCACAAACATGATCATTAGGTGAGTGATGATTATACAACTGTGAAAACTTGCCCATCAAAAACCAAGATTTTTCACACGAGCACCAATCAACTAGTTGTATTGTCAACCAGCGTTTGATTCAGCCAGAAAATCTGATTACACACCCAGAGCTCAAGTGGCAGTCTGGGATAGCAAATTGTATGATCAGTGATTACAAGGTACATTCTTAACCACACATCCAATCATGGGCCACACAGAAACATTGGTAGAATCGCTGAGCTCAATGATTGGCTGCAGCGTTTATGAGAGCTATAGACATGATATCATCGATGCAGCTGCTCAACAATGACCAGAGCACTGCTCGACAAAGGGGAGGGTAAGTTAGAGCTCCTTTTGTTATTTTAAACCTTTGCACATCCATGGTATAAAGAAATGTGCAACAGTATCCACCCAAAAAAATGTGCCAAGTTATAGCTGGTATAAAATTAGTCCGTCTAAATATGAATCCATTTTTTCTAAAAAGCTATAAACCACTATGATAAATTCGGCACATTTTAAGACAGTCTAATTTACTTTATCTAAAAATGTGGCATTGTTAGTAAATTTGTTACAATGGGTTGATATAACGAAAACAGTCAATACTAAGAATCATATATCAATGACTAGTAAACAGTGATGAGCGAACATATTTGGATAAGGTGTTGTCCTTCATGCTCAGGTGCTAACCGAGCGTCTTTGGCGTGCTCGAAAAATATGTTCGAGTCCCAGCGCCTGCATGTCTCACAGCTGTTCGACAGGCACAACACATTCAGGGATTGCCTAACAAACAGAAAATCTCTGCATGTGTTGCGGCTGTCGAACAGCTGGGAGACATCAAGCGCGAGAACTTGAACATTTTTTTCGAGCACGCCGAAGACACTTGGTTAGCACTTGAGCATGCTGGGATAACACCTTATCCAAACACGTGTGTTCATCACTACTAGTAAACATTGAGTAACATGACTATTGATAACTCAGTAAATTGCAGCTTCTAGAAAAACAGGGTGAAATTTCCCAAACGGGCTCAAGTTTTAAGTGGAAACTTGTCGAGAGCTCCATAGAGTACACCAACATTAGAAGCTGTAACTTCAGGGCAAGGTGGCAAAAGTGATCATGCCAAGTGGTCATGCGTAGTTAAATATTGCCAAATTCTTTTCTTAGGGTACCGTCACATTTAGCGATGCACCAGCGATCCTGACAACGATGCGACCCGGTCAGGATTGCTGGTGCATCACTAAATGGTCGCTAGTGAGCTGCCAAACAGGCAGATATCTCCAGCGATGTAGCAGCGGTCGGCGGTCGTTACTTACCTGTCAGACGCGGCGTTGAAGACATCCTCCCGCCCGCGTCCACGTGTCGCTCGTCGGCGCCAGCAGGAAGCTCAACAGCAAGCGGCTGACGAGAAATGGCCTAGGACGTTCTCGCGCGATCAGCGATAGCCAGCGGGGGAGCCGGTCGGAGGTAAGTATCACACATAGCGATATCGCTAGCAATATCGCTGCTGCGTCACAAAATTGGTGACGCTAAGCGACATCGCTAGCGATCTCGCTTAGTGTGACGGGGCCTTTACCTACTGAGTTTTGGTGAGGCATGGTTAGTCCTACACATAGGACTAATTTTGACTGCCAACTGATCGTTTGGGGAGATGTTAATTGGGCATGTCCAACATCAGACGGTTGAGCGCTCTATTTTCCCAGAGATAAGCAAATGGCAGAGATGTCTGTCCATGGCTTTCTCATAGAGAACACATGAACGGTACTGTGTATGGGAGATCTGGTCGAGATGGCTGTTGGACAAATGATCGGCAAAGCATCCTTCAGCCGACAAACATCTGAAGAGTATTGCCAGCTTTGAGACATGAGTTTGCTGTGAATAGGGTTATGTTATAAACTGTCAGAAATAACCGTGTTGAAAAAAATGTGTAAAAGCAAAACTTTACGTATGTTTGTTATCAGACATGTCTGCTTATAGGATTTTTACTTCCTTGTTCATTATCAGAAAATTGCTGCCTGTAAATATAGTGATTTAGAAAATATAAGTAAATTATTTAATAGTGAACGTAAAGTAAAGCACTGGTATACAAACGTGCTCTGAAGTCACAATTAGTGAGTGATCCATTAAATCCTTAGTCTGGGGAATGCGGGCACTGGAAATATATACTGAGTAGTTTTTGCTATAAAATATTTTATTATAAAAGAAAACAGTTCTTTAATGCCACAAAGGGCTTGTTAGATAATAGTCCCATATTAGTTATTTTACCAAAGAACTACAGAATGTTACAGTGACCTGCTCCTTGTGATGGCTGTTTCCTGTTATGACATATCTTCTAAAGACACTGGAGGTTATTTATAAAAAGCCTCTAAACTAAAAAGACAAAATTGTAAAAGCCTTCAATCAGAACGCGTGTGCCTTGTATGAAACTGCAGGGGGGCTGCGTCTTTAATGCGTTCTGCTCCAACGGGTCAGTGTCAGGCGCCTATCGACACCCTAAACACTGTTATTTCAGCTGAGATGCCTATCCCTTTAATCTAGGTAGGCCCCATGAGAAGAAAATCTAATCATCTTACAAAAAAATAAATTTTAAGGTTTATAGTAAAAAAAAAAATCGATAGCCCCATATAGTGAGCCACAGTGGGAGAAAATTCTGATTTTTTTTTTATAATTTTCTTTATGTATATTTCCTTATTATATATTATATTAATTAAAAAAATACAAACGAAAGAGTTCATTGCTAATTTAGGAAGCAGAAAAACTTGGAGCCAAGGGCTGTAACTGTAATTAGAGTCAGATGTGCACCTATAGTTCAACGATATGGCTCTGGATCTCCTGCTTTTCTGTTAGGTCGGGGTCACACTTGAGAGAAACTCGCAGGAGTCTTGCGTCTCAATACCCGGCGCTGCGGCCGGCACTCGGGACCGGAGTGTGCGGCCAGTACCGAATGCCGGCGACGTTGCCGGGTATTGAGACGTGAGACTCGTGCGAGTTTCTCGCAAGTGTGACCCCAGCCTTAGTGGTTGTGCTGATGTTGAGGACCTTGGGATATAATTCTTGCTTTGCTCATTGAGATGTAGTTGTTAGCTGGACCTTGTTTGATTGACTGAGTCTCTTGTCCACATCTCCCCTAGAATGACATTTGCTAAGTCAATTACCACCTACAATTTAGTTCTGTTTTATTATTCTATTAACATTCATCTAAATGGACCTGGCTCAGATCTCACAGTTTCCAAACTTGCAAGTTTGCAACAATTTGAATAGTCATTACTGGTGTAGGGTCTTAGTAGGGACATTGTCATTATTGCCATATTTATTTCAAATCTTTAGAACCAAAATTCAGTACGTCTAATTTATACATTAAAATAATACTTTTTGGAGCTCCATAGTAAATATTGGTCCATATATGAAAGAACATGAAAAGATCAGGGCTTACCACATTTATAATCATGTTGCCTGCTGATATTGAAAGAAACTGGTCTCAGGATGTGTCGGCGGCCATTTTAACAACCACGACAGATATGAAGAAGCAAGAGGATGCCGGGGAGCGCAGGAAGGTGATAAGAATCTTTTTTTTCCCTCTGTGAATGGGAAGGGTAGTGGACATAGGGGCTTAGGATGGTGAACATAGGTGCCCAAGACGTGTGGGCATAGGGATCTAGGACAGGTATCATAGGGGCGCAGAACAGAGGAACATAGGGGCCGGGATGGAGGAACTTAGGGGCCCAGGAAGGAGAAACATAGTGGCCTAGGATAGGATACATTATTAAATAAAGGGGCGCAGAATGGGGGCATTATTAAATAAGGGGGCTGAGGATGGGGACATTATTAAATAAAAGGGCCCAGGATCTGGGACATTATTAATAAAGGAGTGCCAGGATGGGTGACATAATTACTGTATGGGGACCAGAATGAGCAACATACATTATTGGTATATGGTGGCAAGTGGGGACATAATTACTGTAAGGGCAAATCAGGGGACATTATCACTGCTGTAATATAATCTACTTTGAGGAGACTGTCTTCCATAGGCGCAACAAAAGGGAAGTCCTGCTACTGTTCAGGGCAGCACTGTCAGGAAAAAAGTGGGGAATGTGCTCTAGAAGTGATCAACTATTGATGACTTTGTGTTATATTTTACAGAGATGAGTCCTGGCTGGAAAAAGTGATAGCTGTCTGCGCTGGATGAAGTAGAAAAGCAAAGATGAATGACTTCAACTAGAGACATCAGTGGTAAGTCACTATATTACATATACACGTATAGTATACACTACATACTATACACAGAGCTCCAGTATAATGACACTGGTGATCCCTGTATTATCTGTATACTATATACACAAGAGCCCTGTGTAAAGTGTCAGTGTACAGGTAACACAATGATGACCAGTATTAGTATACATAGAAGTTCTGTATATGATCTACAGTATACAGGTAATTCAGTGATCACCAGTGACAGTACACTGTACACAAGTGCCCTGTACATAGTGTCATGTCACTGGTGATCACTGCTTTAGCAGGAATTTAGCTGGAATTTTAGACCATTCTTCTTTGGCAAACTGCTCCAGGTCCCTGATATTTGAAGGGTGCCTTCTCCAAACTGCCATTTTTAGATCTCTCCACAGGTGTTCTATGGGATTCAGGTCTGGACTCATTGCTGGCCACCTTAGAAGTCTCCAGTGCTTTCTCTCAAACCATTTTCTAGTGCTTTTTGAAGTGTGTTTTGGGTCATTGTCCTTCTGGAAGACCCATGACCTCTGAGGGAGACCCAGCTTTCTCACACTGGGCCCTACATTATGCTGCAAAATTTGTTGGTAGCCTTCTGACTTCATAATGCCATGCACACGGTCAAGCAGTCCAGTGCCAGAGGCAGCAAAGCAACCCCAAAACATCAGGGAACCTCCGCCATGTTTGACTGTAGGGACCGTGCTCTTTTCTTGGAATGCCTCTTTTTTTCTCCTGTTGATGCCTTTGCCCAAAAAGCTCTACTTTTGTCTCATCTGACCAGAGAACATTCTTCCCAAACGTTTTAGGCTTTTTCAGGTAAGTTTTGGCAAACTCCAGCCTGGCTTTTTTATGTCTCGGGGTAAGAAGTGGGGTCTTCCTGGGTCTCCTACCATACAGTCCCTTTTCATTCAGACGCCGACGGATAGTACGGGTTGACACTGTTGTACCCTCGGACTGCAGGACAGCTTGAACTTGTTTGGATGTTAGTCGAGGTTCTTTATCCAACATCCGCACAATCTTGCGTTGAAATCTCTTGTCAATTTTTCTTTTTCGTCCACATCTAGGGAGGATAGCCACAGTGCCATCGGCTTTAAACTTCTTGATGACACTGTGCACGGTAGACACAGGAACATTCAGGTCTTTGGAGATGGACTTGTAGCCTTGAGATTGCTCATGCTTCCTCACAATTTGGTTTCTCAAGTCCTCAGACAGTTCTTTTGTCTTCTTTCTTTTCTCCATGCTCAATGTGGTACACACAAGGACACAGGACAGAGGCTGAGTCAACTTTAATCCATGTCAACTGGCTGCAAGTGTGATTTAGTTATTGCCAACACCTGTTAGGTGCCACAGGTAAGTTACAGGTGCTGTTAATTACACAAATTAGAGAAGCATCACATGATTTTTCAAACAGTGCCAATACTTTTGTCCTTCCTCTTTTTTATGTTTGGTGTGGAATTATATCCAATTTGGCTTTAGGACAATTCTTTTTGTGTTTTTTCATTTAAAACAAATTAAATGAAGATAATAATACCAAAGAATTTGTGTTTGCAATCATTTTTAGGAAGAAACTGAGTATTATCTGACAGAATTGCAGGGGTGTCAATACTTTTGGCCACAACTGTATATACAGAATTCCTGTGTATAATGTCACTGGTGATCATTGTATTACCTGTACACTGACACTATATACAGAGCTCCAGTGTAAAATGTTATGAATGGTAATATTAGGGTTATTAGTAGTGTGGTTTTTCTTCATGATCATTATTGTAGTATTATTCGGTCACTATGTGGTGGCAATATGTGGTCTGGTCATGGTGTGGCGGTATTTGTCCCTTTTATGCAGTATCATTCAGTCACTATGTGGTGGTATGTAGTCTGATCATGGTGTGGCGATATTTCTCCACTGTATGTGGTATTATTGGTCTTGGAATAGTGGATTGTGTTGTGTATGGAGGTCACTTGTTCTATCTGATATCAATCAGGTGAAGATTATTTATTTCCAATAGATATTAAATACGTGGTTATTTAACCCTTCCCTGTCCTGTGACTATTACACAGTAGCAATTATACACTTACAGAGGTTCTCTGGTGAAAACAAGTAATCACCTATCCTAAGGCCAAGTTCACACTATCAGTATTTGGTGAGCATTTTACATCAGTATTTGTAAGCCAAAACCAGGAGTGGGTGATAAATGCAGAAGTGGTGCCCTTGTTTCTACAGTACGAGACTTTTCCTCTGATTGTTCCGCTCCTAATTTGGCTTACAAATACTGATGTAAAATACTGACCACATATTGAACGTGTGAACGTGGCCTACCGATAAGTAATAAGTTATTGATTGGTGGGTGTCCGACTGCTGAGCCCCACACCAATCGACAGAATGTGAAACTTTTATCCCCATTAGAATGGAGCGGCATGTACGACTTGATCACTGATCCATTTATTTCCTAAGTGGCTGCATTTGACTTTTTCTGGAAGCCCCAAAGAGGATTAATGGAGTTGCAGTCAGACATCCCACCTGTGAGGGATAAGAGTTCTCCATTCTTCCAATCAGTGCGGTTTTCAATGGTTGGATTCCACTCATCAATATGTTATCACCTACCTAACTTATGGGTCGATGATAACTTACTTTTATCAAAGAACCCCTTTAATACAAACTTCCGTAATTGTACATCCAAGGTATGGTGGCACACAGTAGATGTGCATGATCCTCCTGTGTTTTACAGTCAACACTCCACTATAACACGGATAACGGGTTACAGGTATTTGCATACAGCTGTAGGGTGGGCCCCTAGAGTCAATTCCTCCTGTAGGCCCCAGACACCACATTCTGACCCTGCTTATCTCGCCTCACATTCATCTCTCAGGAGCCCCCTTACACATTACACTGTTGGCCAAATATTTTGATATCGGCTGGTTCAGGCATCATTACTCTACTGAATTTTGGGCCTTCACTCTGATCATAATGCACTTTGCTTCTTTATCTGGCATTATCATAAGAACAAAATGTACAAAAAAAAAGAAACTTCTCGTTTGGCTTTGCCTGTAATCTATATACAGCTGTTGTTTGGGACTATTGTTTTTATAGTCAAGCAAGATGCAATGTATTCTGTCGCAGACAGATGCAGGTCATCACATGTCCCGTTCTGTGAACCACGGTAAACAAAAGATCTTCTCTGTTTAGGGTAATGCTGTGTTTTAGACCATGTGCAGACTTAATGTGGTTTTCAAAACAAGCAAAGCAAAGGAAGAAATCGGTTCAAAGTTCTTTTCAGCATGGTTTGTGGATATTACAGGAGAAATAATATCCTTTAGAAGCACGGAGCCCTGTTGGGACATGCAGGTGAAATGTAGGAGAGCAGCTGTCACCTCTAGGAATCACTCATCATGCGTGGAGGTGGATGGGATTGGTTTCAGCTGGACAAACATTTTATCTACATCAACTGATGTGCAACTTTCTGTCCTACTGAGTTGATCAGGTCAGATCACACACTCTTTATCTCTCCTTATCTTTCTATCAGCACACTATACAGGTGGCTGTATTTTTTTATAACTGCACCCAGACTGAGCAAACAGCTCCAGAAATAGAGGAGCGTGTGTGGCGCCCCCAGGAGTATGGTCGCCACAGTGGCATTGCCTTCCTCCAGGGGAGGGTAATGCAAGGCTTGGAGGCAATGATGGGTCTCTCTTGCAGTCAATCTATGCATGCAACACAGTTTCACTCCAGGCCAGCAGGGGGAGCTCTGAACCGGGATTAAGGGGAGGAGTGCTCTCTGAGGGCCGAGAAGAAGGAGTAGTTAGTTAGTCTGCAGAGGGTGAAGTGTGCAGATGGGTGGAAGGAGCGCTGAGATAGAGCGGAGAGGACGAGCTCATCTCTGGAGAGAGTGCATGAACTGGAGCCTGGTCTCCACGGTTGTACGGATACTAACGGTCCTGCAACAGACACCAGAGGAGTAGGAGGCTGTAAATGCCCTACTCCCATCTAAGACTTGAGGGCACAACAGCAGCTTGGATAGTGAGCCGGGACTCAGGAGAGAGGAGCCCCCGAGATAGGCTACAGCTGTCTGCCAAGCAAGTGATGTTCTTGAGAACATCTGACAGGAGGAACTTCAGTGTAACTCAGTACTGGACATCCCGCAAATACGCGCTAGTAAGAAGACTGCACAACCCATCTGCTGAGAGAGAATCCCTGAATTGCTTCCAGGCTAGCCTGCTCCAATACCATCTGTAATCAGGACCCTGGACTGCAGTTATCAAGTAAAGGTACAGAAATTGCACCCCACTGTGTCTTGTCTGCTTCCTACCTTTCCGGCACCACTACATCCCCATGCCAACCACATCTACACTGCCCTGGGACTATAGCTTCACCTGTGGGGAGCTTTTACATCTTTGCTGCACCATACCATCAGTCCCAGCGGATCTGCATGCAGCGTCGGCTTAACACCTCCCTTGCCGAGCACCACAGGTGGCGTCACAAACTATTCATCTAACTACATTCCACCATTCACATCTTCCTATTACTTGGGTGCCCAGGGCCACGGTCTGGGTCACCGCCGCTGTGACACATCCCACTGATACTGGCCCGGTACCGAGTACCCCACAGCTCTGGGAGGGCGACCCATGTGCGCTGGCCTCATTGTGCCAGAGTGCATCAGGGCATTCAGCCATTCCAAGGGCAAGGATGATCACCTCTTGCCGACATTGGCCCATAATGAATATTGCAAAGAAACCTATATCTCTGCAACTTATAAACATCGTCATTACACACATTACAGAAGGGGCACATGTATAAGATTATCTCAGCACATGAACATTTTATTTAAACACATCTAATTACGGAAATTACTATTATTCCAAGATCTGTTGATTAAAATGAACTTTTGTTTGTGGGAAAACCCATTTAAGGCTCCTGCAGACCCACAAGAGGATAAAAGTGCAGGTAATGGAGAAACAAATAGGTTAATTCTGCGCTGTATTTGGAAAAAGACGCATGGAAAAAGGGATCAGGAAGATCATATGACCATGGAGTGACATTTCACCAGAGGTCAGCAATTCTAAATCACATGCTGCAGATAAAACAAACATTAATTGTACAGACACAATTTGGAAGTCATAATGATATAACACATGCTATCTGGATCATTTTTTAGCAAAAGTCACATAATATTAAAAAAAACAAAATGTGGTAATTGAAGCACTTTTGATTTGTAATGAATTGTATTCACAAGTCTAGTCGGCACATGAATGCATCTATGCAAATCACATATTTGCGGTAATGCACCCCTGCCCTCGGTTCTGGTGAATCCTAACAGCGCGCAGGGCATACGCTGTGAAGATTCACAAGTCTGCAGTCACATACATTGACTGCAGGCTTGTACGCTGAGGTCGGACAACCCCTTAAACTTCATAGCTCACAATTACTGGTATATTTTTATAGAAAAAAAATTAGTTGTTTTATCATGTGCTATCAGAAAAGAGGAGGCCCATATTTAGTTCTTGCACTGGGGCCCTATACTGTCTATGTCCACCCACTGGCTCTGCGAGTTCCTCTATATGGCTGGAGAGACAGTTTTTATAGAAGTGATCATATGTTGATATGTGGATCTCCTGCCACAGTGGCATTTCACTGACTGCAGCAAACAATTTTTTAATCTGGGCACAGATTTAGGCCACTGGCGAGGCCCATTTTCAGGCTAGTGAGCCACCAGTAGAAAAAAGCTTGAAGTGCTCTAAGATGGGGGATAAGTGGTTTCTTCACCCGTGAAAAGACTATGGGTGGTTTGCATGTCAGCCTATAATGTTCTGTTGCATTGTGAGTAAAACAAGGAGGTACTGGCGGTAACCATAGACATGTCTGTTAGTACCAAAAAGCAGAAGCAGTGGTGAAAATAATATTATATGAAGGAAAAGCTACTGATGCAATTTCCTATACTATTCTCACATCTAAGGTTCAGTGCACTCATCCGCTGCTCGTGAACATTAACGTACTGTTCAAGTTTGCAGTTACATAAGGAATCCAGAAAATCTGTCGGCAATGGTAATGATGATTTTCCACAAATAACTTCATTAGTTCAGAAAACTAAAATTGGTATTTATGAAGAATTTTCTGAGAAGCATGTGATACATTTTGTACCAGAGAAGGAAACATGGTGTGTTTAGCAGCGACACAAAGTTGCTGATATATTTGTGGACTGAATTATTAATAAACTATTAATTCTGTGCAAGGGGTTGGCTTTCAGAGGACTTTTTGAACATGTTTTATTTTATTTTTTGTAACGCATCATATTAAACAGATGATATATTTTGAGTTGAACCTAACTGTAATTTCTCATCAGTGATTGCAATGGATAGACTGCAAGACTCCATAGATGATTAGGACACATTTCAGTGTATTACTTAAGATAGTGGACATGGATGCCTGCCTCTTGATATATAACATCTACAAGCAAAATCATTCAAACGATGCATTGCTGAGGACTAAACATAACTAAGCAAATATTAATATTTTCATGATATATGCTGATATATGCACATATAGAAACAGTACAGAAACATGCAATGTAAGTAGTGTAAGTATCTCATTTTGGTAGAGTGACAGCATTTCAATTAATGAAGCTTTTTAGTGTGGTAGGGGATGATGAGAACTTCACTTTGATTAAGGGCAGTGTCATACATCCAACATTCACGGTTTGTGTACAGACCATAATATCCAAACAGGCCAGTCCAGATATTTCAGTCCTTATATGGACCATAAAATTGGTCTTTAAAAGAAGAAATGTATTGTATGCATCTGAGTGGTTGGATTACAGTCAGCTGTTGATTTGTTGTGTTGTGCTTGATAGTGTGCTGTGATTTCCTGCTGGGAGAGAGGAGGGGAGCTGTAGAATTTACAGTCTGAGATAAAAAACTGTCTATATTGCCGCTTTAGAGAGCATGGACTCTGAAGGACTGGTGAAATTCTACAAAATAACTCATATAGCTTTGTCAACAGAGACCAGCAAGGAGGTGTTGGTAGATCAGCAAAGGATTCTGTAAGTAAGTAATCTGATTTTATTATTTTAATGCTTCTTGGAATTTTACTCTGAAACTAGACAACTCTCTTTAAATAATTTTTAGGTCATTTTTCTTAATAAACCAAAATTTATTAGCATGTACCAGTAACTTATTCAATGACTATAACATGTGACTATAGCAAGGCAAATTGAACTGTCAATTCTTTAATAGAAGCTGTCAGCATAATTGTATAATGTAAAGTAAAGACATGGTTTTAATGGGGCTGTAATACTCATTACATCGATACCTTTGATGAAACAAATCTGCTTTGCTCTTCTGTAATCATAATTTGAAGTTTTCTGCTAATTAGATATCGATGCACAGGGGCCGGACTGTGCACTAAGTCTTCTCCACCCTGTCTGTGTTTCTTCAGCCTCTTCGCCTGCCTCAGGTCTTTGAATGACTGGCCTCCTTTTTTTGAAATCTCAGCAGTGACCGGTCACTGATAGATCGGGGATAGGCAGAGGGGCTGGGCAATCACAGACAGGAAGGAGAAAGCCCAGGGCACAGCCCAACCCCTGTGCACCAAAATTTAATTAGCAGAAAACTTCAAATGGTGATTAAAAAAGAACAACAAAGCGGATTTAGTCACCAAAGGTATCAATGTAATCAGGATTACAGCCCCATTACAATCATGTCTTTTCTTTACATTAAAAAAAAATGTGCTGACAAATTCTCTTTAATGCAAATATCAACTTATGTGGATGGAATTTAGAGCAGGAATGTGAAAATGTAATGTTATTGGCCAAAACAGGGGTTATACCATGAAAAGCCTAACTGCTGCCCACAGCATCCATAAATTTTCCTGTTGAAACAATCATCATCTGACATGTCAACTGGATGATGAATGCCTACAGGCACACTGATAGACCTCGTGTAATCTTGCTTGGCTCCTGCTTAACGACTTTGATATGTTATGTCCTACTATTTTGATGAGTCAAGTTTTTATGAGGCTGTTTATTGGTAAAGGGTGTTGATATGTGTCATTGTGCTGTAGCATGTTGACGTACTGATGTAACAATATTTCTTTTACGTATACCATGTAATGTATATGGTATGTCTAGCAGAAACTAACAGCTCCTTAAAGTTTCTGTCACTTACAAAGTACTTTAGCTTTATATTGGCTTTGCACAAATCATAATCCAGTCAATAGCATTCTTTATTATATTGTACCCTTCTCCAACAATTCTCCATTCTATTTCGTGGACCACAGTCATACCAAGCGCTGTGAAAATCTGATGTAAAAATATGGATATGATTGTGAACAATATCCTGTCCATAATAAGGTTATGTTCACACGTTGCGTGTTTTCTGCGTTTCTTTTCTGCAGGTAAAACCTGCTAAAAGCGGAGTACAAAAAGTAGGCTTTGCTGCATTTTTTGCTGCGTTTTTGCTGCATTTTTCAGGATCCAAACGTCCAGCTTTTATTCCACCACAGAAGCATGAGCAATGCAAGGTGTTAGGTCCCCAATGCAAGACATATGCGAACCCATAAAGCAATTTTTGGAAAAAAGGGCAATTTGATTCAATTATTTATTAGAAAAGGATTTTTATGTCTGAAAAAAATTGTGACTATTGTGAACAAAAAAGTACACATGAGTTCATGAAAAAATACACAATTAGAAATGCATTAGTGGGGGGAGGTGAATTGATCAGACATAGTTTACCTAAGAAATTGGCAGAGTATTAAGTTTGCAGGACACTGTTTACTTTCACACTTTGGTCAGCCCTTGAGTTGGTCAGTTATTGTTCAATTTCACACCTTGGTCAGCCAATGTTTATTTTTTCACATCACTAAGGCTAGTTTCACATTAGCGTTTGGAGGTGCAGCAGACGCTCGCCGTCAAGCTCTGTCCCCTGCCGCGCCTCTTCCGGTCAGCTCTGCCTATGGGCGCATGACACTGCATGCGACCTGCATACCCTATCTTTAGCATTGGGTACGCAGGCCGTGCGCAGGTATGCTTTTGCCGCCGCATGCGTTCTTTGGACGGTGCGGCAATCGCACCAAAATGCAACACGCTGCGTTTGGCGCAGGTCGCGGCACTGTGAAAAGGACGCATGCGACGGCAAAAGCATACCTGCGCACGGCCTGCGTACCCAATGCTAAAGATAGGGTATGCAGGTCGCATGCAGTGTCATGCGCCCATAGGCAGAGCTGACCGGAAGAGGCGCGGCAGGGGGGCAGAGCTTAACGGCGAGCGTCCGCTGCGCCTCCAAAGGCTAATGTGAAACCAGCCTAAATTAATTAAACTGTACTGATCCTAACTGCCATTCTCAGGTGAGGACACCAAGACATTATGGTATAAACTTTTGGGAAAATCACAAAAATAAATGGGTTTCACATACTGCTGTACATGCTTTTTTTTCACTAAAAATGCAGCAAAACTTGATACCTGCATTTATTGCTGCATTTTTTTGCCCCCATTGCTTTCTATGGGTGAAAAATACTGCAAAAACACTGAAAGGAGTGACATGCTGCGGTTTTCCAATTCAGTCTGGAAAAATAATCAATGTGTTGGCATTTCTGAAATATCATAGCTTTTGCTGGTATTGTAAAGCGCAGCTTAAGATTTGCATTAAAAAAACACAGGAAAAACGCATCATATGAACATGGCCTAATACCTTCATAAACACCTTTTAAACATATGTTCTTCAGAGACTATGCTACCACGTGGTAAATCGTATTTGTGATGTTAAAATGATGGTTTTTAGATACGTCACAGACCACGAAGGGAAAAAAAAAAAAAATATATATATATATATATATATATATATAAATATACCGGTATATGTATATACAGTAGGAGAGAGAGTGAGCCATAAATCATGTGTTGTGCCATCTTTGTAATTCCACACCTTATATCTCGATGTTATGAAGATGATTACGGACAGATATAGTCAGTCACACCAGGGATAATTATTGCAGAGCACAGTGATTCCAAGAAGTGGCCGCTTATTGCAAACACTTTGCCTTAGGCACTCTAATAAACTCTCATTCTCATTTATAGGCAGCACATCTCTATAGAACATAGTGGTAACATATTATACAGTGAATTATGGGACTATGTTAATTTTAGTTAAAGAGATTAAAATATTTTAATACAGACACAGCTAAGGAAAGTAATACCTGACTGTCGGTCCATTAGTATTAATATTAATACTGATATGTTTTGTTGCTATCACAAACAGAAGACTGTATGGCCATTTATTGGCATTTAATAGCTGCAGGGTTAATCAATGCAATTTAATATACCGTACATCATTGGCTGTTCAAGGCACTGGACTAGTATGCTGCTCTTTCCTTGGCAACATTAGAATATGACAACCGTGGACACTAGATCTTACGTAAGGACTCTGTAGGTGTCTGGATACCTGTCATATAGTGTAATAAAATTGCCTCTTTTGAGGCCTCAGATAATTGAAGTAATGATATTTGGAACCCAAACAATGACACATTGGCATGCCAAGCACGTGTGTAGATATCAAGCCAAAAAACTGAGACCATCTTGACAATGTGCTAGCTAATCAACATTTTAGGTTGTTACGGTTGATGGCTACAGATGAGCAAGTTGAATTTGTGTTGAATTTTATGAAATTCATTGGTCCCCGCAATCAGTTTACATTTCGGATTGTACGAATGGAAAAAAAAAAGCTTGCCACCATTTTACATATAGCAGAAGATTGCATTAGCCATAGAAGGCTCACATGACCTCAGACATGACCATGCAGGCAGTCTCATAATGCCTTGCAGCTATAATATCACATTGTATGGCACAGCCAATCAGGAGAGACTATTATAGACTGTATAAAAGCCAAGGTTATAAATGCAGCAGTCATTTTTGATAGTGATAGTGAGAGGACATCGGAGTTCACAATTCGGAAACATTTGACAAATACTTCCTAGAGTAATCTGTTAAATAACCATAACAGTGAAGAAGATGAGTGTGGTAGTCTGCAAATAACAAAGAGATTCAATCGATAGAGAGAGCGATAGGACAGGTGCCAGTAGTAGCGCCACCAGATTCAATGTGACTGATCTGCCAAATGGCTTCTCTCCTGTAATCATTTCAATTACCATTACATATTTTTTCCTTCACTCTTCATGCACTAGAAAGCAGCAAGTGCAGTATTTTTACAGGAAAACAGAAATCAGTGTCAGGTCGGGGAAGGTGTGCTTGCTTGTCACAAGTGACTTTACGGAGTTTTTGCATTTCATGTGCAATCATTTTTGTGGAGGGCAATTGCAGGCTTTGCAGTATTGCTATTACGGTGAATGTTTGAAAAAGTTATTAAACCACCAAAAAGCTATATTTACTTGTGTACTGGTCCGTTTGTCTCCTATAACCCAATGAATATTACCTAGGAATAAATCAAATATGCATATTTGATATATATCTGTTAGATACAATGCAGGATGATATATCTCGTAAAGAGTAATTAATCATTTAGAAGGCTGCAAGTGCTGTGTCCCTGTGCATGATGCTCGTATATAGTGAAGCCAACATAAGGATGAACATATTGGGCATCTTGCCACAATAATTATGTCTTCATGGCAAAATCAACACTTGAGACTTGACCTAAGATATCACCAATTCTAACCCTGCTGTGAGACATCTCAGTCATTTTCCGCTGACACATTAATCTTCACCTTGTATAAAATAATAAAATAATACCATGTAATACTAGGAAAGAAACCTTTGCATGCTACCATGTGTTATTTATGTGTTAACTGGCCTTCTGGTCTTGACTAAGACAGCTTGCTTGGTACAGAAGTACGGGGTAAAATTATATCGAGCGCCATAATCAAGTACATTTGCTATGAAATATAAAACAGTTTTCAGTATTTTAATCACTTTAGACATAGTTTATAAATACTTTTATTTTAGGTTCAGGAGTTCGTAATACATTGCCTGACCTAACTATGCATTGTCTCTTCAGAGGGGAAGAGGACTAGAACTCTAGTGCCACCTATAGGAAGTAGCAATCCTAAAAGTCAATAATGACTCTCTAAAATCCTAAAAGTCAATAATGACTCTCTAATGAGCCTCCTTAGAGAGTCGATATTGACTTTTAGGAAGCTACTTCCTAAAGGTGGCACTAGAGTTCTAGTCCTCTTCCCCTCTGAAGAGACAATTTGCATATTTCCCAGAGGAGCATTATGGTTTAAAATTCTCCTCACCTCGACATGTCAGGCTTGATGACGTGTCACTCTCCGCAAGGAGGAACGATACCCCTTGGATCCCGGTCAGACACCTCTCACCCAGCCAAACCAGATCTCACACTTTGCACTGATGAGGGGCAGTACCCCAAAACACAGAGTCTGCAAATTCACATTTTGGCTTTCATCGAAAGTCATGTGATAAGGTTCGTCAGAGAGTCGACATTGACTGTTAGGATTGCTGCTTCCTATAGGTGGCACTAGAGTTCTAGTCCTCTTCCTCTCTGAAGAGACAATTTGCATATTTCCAGGAGAAGGATTGCAGCTTAAAAGTCTCCTCACCTTGGCATGTCAGGCTTGACGTGTCGCTATTCACAAGTAGGAACGTTACCTCTTGGATGCCTCACCTAACTGTAAATTTGGACCTTGATATTTATAGGTTATTCTCACTACCGGTCATCAGGAGCACACTGCTTCCCTGCCTACTGACTTACTGTTTTCCCAACTATGGAGCACTTCTGAGGATTGACTGATCAGACCACAGCATTATCGGAATAATGACAGTCAAAGCTTCCCCACAGAAATCACTCTAAGGCAGTGTACCTGTATCTAAGGGTTCCCACCTTAACCCGATTCAGTAATCTTGTATCAATCATTCCCACCGCACTATTGCATCCTGCTTCAAGCACCTCCTCTATCTTCACTATCATCCAATATCCAGTTTAGCATTTACTTAATTTATCTCTCCAACTGCAAGGCCAGTGTATGCACATTCAGATCTGCTCTTCTGTGCAGGACTACTCACAATAGTCACCATCTGGAAACCTTCTCTGCATAACTGTTTGCTAGACCTGCTGATAATAAACCAAGCTGCCACACAGCCACGAGCCACACATCATGGGCTCTAGAGACAGATGTGACTCCCGAGTCACAGGTTGGGGATCCCTGCTGTAGTGTTTTACAAAACTGCAATATCATTGGACAAATGCAATTACCACAAAATAGTCAAATTGAGGTTTTTGCTTGAGGTAGACCTACAATAACGTTTCAACTAATCGGTCTTCTTGCCTGCTACACCAAAGGGTGTTACGAGGACAACATCTCCTTTTAAGTTAATAATAGAATTTGGCTAAATTTCCATGTCTTGCATCAGAACTTTTCAAATAGTTAAAAGTAGCATGATTCTGGTTATGAAACAGCTAATTAGAATGGTTACATTCATTGAATGGCCTCTTTGGTGCATCGGAAGGGCAGAGACGGTTGTGTAATAAGTGTCTTAGAAACACCCTTGAAAACAAAAAGAACAAAATGCAATTCCCAGTTGTGCAGAATAGACGGCGTCTGCCCAGTCTTCAAAAAGGTAAAACACGAGGTAATGGTTGGCAGCCTTCAGCGACACTTGTGGGTTTAACTTGTGATTTTAGGCAATTTAGATGTATCAAATACAACAAGCACTGTTAAGAAAATATGGCCAGCCTCCAGTGACTGAACAAGACAGAATTGTACCATATCACAGGATTCATATGGGCTTCGAATGTCCTTCCTCTTATATAGAGTTTGTATCTGAGATGCCTTCACACTAATCAAACAATGGCTGCTATTGCAAATCATCAAGAGGGATCTCTGTGGCTTTTGAGTGCAATGGACCGATATGGACTACTGATTGACCATAAGCAATCTACCAAGAAGTTACATAAATAAAAAATAAAACACGGGAGAACTCATGCTAGTCATAGTCACAGAATGTAGAATAAGTCTGAGCCACATGAAGGGCTGGAAGAAAGGCTTCATTACACAGCACAACGCCCCAGGCCAACTTCTCAACAGTGGTGAGACATGTAGGCCCAGCAGTACAGTCAATAGCTACATAAAATCTGACATTTACACAAACAAGAAGGGCTGCTGGCTGCTGTGAGACAAACATCCATAACACACTTTTTTCAAGGAATACAGCTGTAGGGTTATGTAACACCCAGCAAAGAGTTATATTTTGTATAGGACCTCAACTTTTTACAACAATGAACCATTCCGGAGATAATATTAAAGTTCTAAGTGTCTTTCATTGAGTTCAATAGGATAAAATAAAACGTGGTTTTCTTTTCTGCAGTTTAAGTAGCTTAGAAGCTCTATTCATCCTTTGAGCATCTGTGAGGTCTCTTTTTGACTTTCTCATTGTCACATTCAGCATGACCTGTGGAGCTCCGATTGGAACTCTGTACCACATTCAAGTCCACATATAAACTTGAAAGGTTTTATGCTGTAATATCTTTCTATCTTGAAACTAATAACTAAAAAAAAAAAAAAAAAAGTAAGGTATGTAGGAAAAATGTGTCTGTCATATATTAGCCTCAGGTCTAGCTATCAAGAATACATTAACGTCCCAGCAAGAAACGAATAAAAAATACCAATTATAAGCCTGGAAATTAAAGAACGATTTTATTTCATATTTGAGCCCTGGTCAACAAATAACAGAAAATATCACAACACCAGATCACACCTGATCACAACAATGGTAATCATTTAATCAGTTTTATAATGTTTTCTCAAAATTTATACTACTTAATGATTTTAAAAAAGTCGATTGTTGGACTATTAGTTTGTGTTCCACTTTTTCGGTGACAGAATTAAACAGTTAGAGAAGTTGTCACATTCTCTTTTGCACTCCATTTGGAAAGTCATAATGAATAAGTCATTAAGGGGGTTGTCCACTTGAAAAAATATATTCTGAAATCTGCTTATAATAGTAGGTTATACAACTTGCTGATAGTTCAATGATCCATGGTTTACTGGACTTCAGATATCTGTTCTTGTGTTGGAAGGTCATTCCAGTCGTTCCAGTCTTGGAAGGTCTACTTCCAACTTATGCTCAACATATCCTATATTGGCATGTCAATAGTGGCATGTATAAAAAGGGTCTGGCGGAATGCACATTGCAATAGCTAAGACTTTGTGTCACAGATGATGCATAAACAGAAAAATGCTTAGCTCTTGCAATGACCCAGTTAGCAAACCCCCTGATGGTAGAGCCCTCATGAGATGCCAACACGAAAAATGTGATCCTGTGTTAAAACACCTGCTTGGGCCGAAAACAAGAGCAGATATCTTAAGCTTGGAGCATCTTGGATAATTGATGAGAGTCCAACATTTACAAGTGGCTGTCTCACGAGTCTACAGGATTAGTAATAAGTTGCTGACCGGTGGATGTTCCACTATTGGAACCTCCATCATGAAAATAGAGACTGAATTGGCGGTTGAGCATGAACTCATAAACAATGGATGGAGTGGCATTGTTCATGAGATTGGTGGGGACCCAGTGATTATTACTTATCACCTATCATATGGATAGCTAATAAAGTGTAATTGCATGATCATCCCTTTCAGCTACTAATCAAAAAGGAGTCAACTGTCAAAATAAGTACTGGACAATTAAAAACATCACAGTATTTACCTATGTTATATAACGGCTCACATAAATATTTGTAAAAATGGTTATCTCATTTCACAAATTGTATTTAAAGCACGTGACTGACTTGGTGAATGTGGATAACGTATTGCCAAGGGCTATGTGATTACATCCAGGCTATGACATAGGTACAGTAAGTTATTGACTTATGTAAGACTATAGAGCCGGAATTCACATTAAAGTTCATATTGAAGTTCAATGTTGAACTGTCGTGATAAAGGCTAAGGCCGTATCCTTCTTACGACCCAAATTGTCATTGATCGTAAATTACAGTTGACCTTGTTATCTCCATAAATGACATTACCAAGTTGGTTATTTTCCTCTCAGGTAGGGAGTTGCTTGTTTAGATGTCCTGGAATCCTTGCTTATAAAGTCTTGACGTTTTCTAGTTACACCCTACTCTCAAGCTACGATCAATATTGCTGTTTCTGGTGAACATCGAGACATGCAATGCTAAGGTCATACTCATCTATGGTATAGAAGTGAGTGAAGATGCTACAAGCGCCAGAGCAAAAAATCTGAAAATTATATCTGTATTCAAATAAAATATTAAATAGTTCAATCAACTCATTGCATTAAAGAGCAGCTTCCACTCATTATAGAAGACAGTATCTGGTTGGACATTTTTCTACATAATCAAGTATGGCTTCTAATAATGCTCCTCAGATCCAGCAAGAAAAGGCAATATACATTAGACTTCCATCAGCCAGACCCACTATTTTCAGGGGACAAGCCCATCATCCAAAGCACAAAAAATGTTCATTCAGCAGACTACTGTACAAAAAGGGATCAAGCATGTTTAATTTTAACATGCTCAATCCATTGTTCCTCAATGGAGGTATCTGACAGCAGCTTATTTCCCTCTCCCCAATAAAAATATATGCACGCTCATCCAAGCACACATTGGGAGTTGGGCGGTATAGCTGATGGCTTTTGGCCAACAGCTTTTGAAGGTGTACACATATGTGAAGACACACATACATCGCTTAGGCTGGTTTCACATTAACGTTTTTTTGCGCAGCACATCGTGCACGTCCATGAGCATGCGTCATGCGTACCTATGTTTAACATGGCGTGCATATGGATTGCACACATTCGTATACGCTTTCGTGCGCATACGTTTTTTCAAGGTGTGCGCCTAGGTGCGCCAGACGCAACCTGTTGCATTTTTGGGTCCGCCGAAAGGCGTCAAAAAAACGCATGTGCACGCTTGCGCACAGAATGCAACAAAATAACGCATTACAGTCTATGGGAACACAGGTGTGCGCATGGACATGCGTTCATCTGCGTTTTCGTGCGCATGCGTTTTTGGTGTAAAAAACACTGGTTTTAACCCCTAGAGAAGGAATACACATAAAAAACGCAAACTCATGCAAAAACGCATGATGCATTTTTTGCATGTGTTTCTATTGCGCACGATGCGCTGCGCAAAAAAACGTTAATGTGAAATTAGCCTTACATGTTGATGTAATTTCGAATAGGATTGATCATTCTTTTTAGAAAGAAATGCAAAAGTTTCACAGTTTTCATTTGTTTTCTGAAAAAATGAATCACCAATTAATGCAATTATGACTGCTTAATATAAGGAGGAATTATAAAAAAGTCATGGATATATATATATATATATATATATATAATATAATATATATACATTGCCGGCAAAAAAAATCTTTACAAGTTCGATGAAACCACAAAATCTTAATATTCAAGTGGATTCAAGTGTTTTATTGTGGATATTTTATTACAATTAGTATTTTGTCATGTCACCCTTACATTTTATCACCATCTGGAGTTGTTTAGGCATGGATTCAGCAAGGCTGGCTAAGTATGTGGAGTCCATGTTTACCCACAGTGTCTTCAGCACCTCCTTTAGATTGTTGATGTTGCTGGGTCGTGTCTCTTGAACCTTGTTTTTCATTAAATTCCAGGCATTTTCTATGGGTTTAAGGTCAGGGGAATTACCTGGCCACTCTAAAATGTTAATGTTATGGTCACTGAGAAACTTTCTCACGGCCTTGGCTTTGTAGACAGGGGCTCCATCATGCATAAAGTAATCACACTGATGTATGACCCAAAAAGTAAGCATGTGTTCTTCCAAAACAGTAATATAATTGCTTGCTTTCATAGTTACAGTCTTGGGAAGGAAGTACAAACCTGCCCTGCCCATGCTTCCACTGAATGCACCCCACACCATCACACTGTCAGGGTTTTTACAGTCTTAACTGTATATTTTGGGTCATACCGTGACACGGTACTTGGACGACGCACAACCTTTGCGCCTCCCCTGACCAGCCTGAAAGTGCTCTCATCACTAAACATCACTTTCTTCCACTCTTCAGATGTCCAATCTTGATATTTCTTACAAAAGGCAAGCCTTTTCTTCTTCATTGCTGCTGTGAGCAGGGGCTTCTTTGTGGCACGGCAACTTGGCAGACCCAGGCCCTTCTGCAGGCGGTGACGAATTGTCCTAGTTGCGATGTTCTGGAGGAGCATAGGGTACTTGTTTTTTAGTTCAACAGCAGTTATAGAAGGACGTGACATCACTTCACGCTTCAGAAGCTTATCAGTCCTTGGTGAAGTCTTCTTAGGTGCGCCAGAGCCTGACTTCCTCTGCGGTACCATCCCAGGAGGCAATGGTGCCGCCGACCACTTCAGTTGATAAATTGCTTCTCTTGACACTCCCAGATCTCTAGCTACAGCAATCACCGAATCCCCCTTCTCGAGCAGAGCCAAGGCACGGGATTTCTCTTCCATTTTAAGCTTCTTTCGACCAATTGTGGGAGATAATAAAAAACTGAGGGAGATAATAAAAGACTGCCTAATAGCAAAACTGGCTGAGCTGCACATAACAACCAATCAGAGTGCAGCTTTCACTTTACCAGAGAAGTTAAAACTGAGCGTTGATTGGTTGATATTTGCAACATATAATATACAGTATATATATAATATGAAAACCATTTCTTTTGTTGTTAGGCAGAAGATGCAGACAGGTAAGAATTGGGCTGAATAGTGGCGATCCAGATGTGGTCGAGAGGTGAAAATTGCAAATTCTACCAAATTATACCTACTGTTGTGTGGATCCAATCTTACCAGTCAGATAGTGATGGAAGTGAGCATTTATATACATATTTTGGCTTTGTAAATGTGCAGAAAGAAGATGGTGTCTAGGGTGTAACACTAGATTGTAGATGGACAGGTAAATTCTATGTTATACCTTATAATATTATCATGATAAGGAGGAGACTGCACTGGATGGGGAGAAATAACTGGCAGGAAGTACGGTATGTCTCAACCTGCCAGCTTTTCTCTTTAAGAAGGATGCTAAATTATGACTTTTGCCTTATGGTACTCTTACACATATGGTACCTTACATATATGGTGCCCTTACACATTTGGCCAAACTTGAGGTTGTACCAGTGGCTGACTTTCTTGCTGTATGGGGGGTATTCCAACTCTTTTTGATGGATTTGACATACCCAATCCTTTGTTCTGACAGTGAAAAAAATACCACCAGAGGAGTCAGGCAGCTCCTTATTCCCCCTCTCCCAAATAAAGATGAATGCATGCTCTCTCAAATCTAGCATGCATGTATATGATAAGTAGGTAAGAAAGAAAAAACAGTTGATCAAACAAGCATTAGGCTGTCAGCTACTTGACAAACGTGACTCAGACTGACATAGTAGCATGGCAGAAAAGGCTTATTCTACTACAAAAGATGGAACTTAGCATAAAACTCCCATTTGCATTAACAATAGGAAGAACCACGCCAAATTGAATTGGTGAATCAGATGGTCTATTGTATTGAACATCCAGGATACAACAATATCGCTGTTATTGCTCATGTGTTAGGGGATATGAGAAAGCTGAATTAAAATAACTTGCCAATTTGAAAATTAATGCCATTTCGCTTAGCTGCTCTGTGTTCCATTACCGATAAAACACTTAAATATCCAATTCATGCAGACATAAAGTACTAATGGGTACTTGTTAACATGTTTATAATGCTAATATTTTTCTCTTGTTCAGTTGGTTCTTTTTTTCTCTATATTAAAGGTAGTGGAACGCTAATCTGATCATGAAGACTTAAAGAGCTTCAATCTGCATAACTGTACTATTAATGACAGCCATTTTCATCTGCTGCAGCATTTCATATAAACAGTCATCCTTCAGAATACCAAGACTCTGAGCCGTAATAGCCAACACACCTATACAGAATCATTGTTTTGCTCATTTTTCATCGCGTAGCTTAACGTGTGTGAAATACCTTTTATCTTTAGGAGCTATAATTAATATGTCCGGCGTATGTTATCTGGAAAATATTGTCTAGACATAAGCTACATTTATCAGAAATTTGTCAGGGTGAACATATGAACCCTACCAGGGCTAGTGAAGTGACTGGCTTAGAGGGCTTACTGAAAAACTCTGACATTGGGTGAAGGTTAAGATATTGTATATATACAAACACAACCATTAGTTTAATATAGGTATCATACGTCTGGTTATATATATTTGGGGCCAAATCCTTTAATATGAAGAAGCCTGAAATAAAAAGAGGGCGGAAGTGATCACAAGTTCCTATGATGGGACATCATCCATGCATCAGGATGTACAGACTTCGGGAAAACCAGGCAGCATAAGAACAGGAGCAATGGGGAATCGGTGTATATTGCTTTATTTTCTTTTTTTTTAAACTAATCAATATAAAAAAAATTTCAAGTAAATTGTCATCTGGTTCGACTACCAACAGAGAGAGAGTCTAATAAAAAGTAAATTTACAAGGTTTAATCTATTTAAATTTCATATTATTAGTAGGGAATTTCTATATTCTAAGGCTAGTTTCACATTTGCGCTTTTGAGCGCAGCGACGGCCTGCGCACGGCCGCTGCTAAGCCCCGCCCCCTGCCGCGCCTCCACCGGTAGCTCCGCCTACCGGCGCATGACGCTGCATGCGTCCTGCGTCCCCTGTCTTTATCACTGGGGGCGCAGGCCGTGCGCAGTATGCGTTTGGCGGCGCATGCGTCCTTTTCACGGTGCGCCGAGTGCAACCAAACTGCAGCAGGTTGCGTTTGGTGCTGGTCTGCGCACCGTGAAAAGGACGCATGCGCCGCCAAACGCATACTGCGCATGGCCTGCGCCCCCAGTGATAAAGATAGGGGACGCAGGACGCATGCAGCGTCATGCGCCGGTAGGCGGAGCTACAGGCGGAGGCGCAGCAGGGGGCGGGGCTTAGCAGCCGTGCGCAGGCCGTCGCTGCGCTCAAAAGCGCAAATGTGAAACTAGCCTAATCTGCTTCACGCGCACAAGGGCTTCCACCTAGAGATGAGCAAAAAAGATCAATGGAACTCTGGTCCAGTACCCACATCGGTACTACGTGGTAGCCAGACAAAAGTCTTGCAAACTTCCTCGTCCTGCACTCTAATGGTGGTACCCTGGGCGCCTTTGGCATTTTCCAGGCCTCTTTGTTGTCATGAGTAGAGATGCGTCAACCTGAGCTTAAAAGTTTGCCGTTCGTACTGGGCAGTTAGAATTTTACAGCTCAAAAGTCCTGGTCCCCACTGTTTTCAATGGGATTCGGGTTCTGGTTAAAGTTTGGGTACATGAACCGAACTTTGGAATAAAGATGCAGTCGGGTACCAGAACCTGAACTTCTACTGGTCCGCTCATCCCTAGTCATGAGGTTGCAGCGTGGCAGAGCATGTCATTTCTTCATGCAAGCCCTATAGTGACTAGGACTCTTGCAGCACCATGATGTCGTAGAACCTTGAAAATGCCAGAGACACCTAGAATGACGACACTGAAGTGCCGACCGAGGAAGCTCGCAGGACTATAATGCAACTGCCATAGAGTACCAACATGGATGCTGGACCAGAGTCATGCAAATCTTTTTGTTCATCTTTTCTTTCTAACCCCAAAGATTGCAGCAATGGGCTCAGCGCTATGGATTTTAAAATGAACCATGGTCATTATTCTTCATTGATTTCTTCATGGCATACAAATGGCAGATATAATATTTTATATTCAAAAAAATATCATCAGATTCTGTCACGATTTAGGTGTGAACATGGCCTTTCGGTTAAACAGTAGTAACCATGTGATATTATATTCCTTGTATGGTAAGTGAAAATCTAGCTATCAGCCCGATTATTTTTATTATTAATAATAATAATAATTTTATTTCCATAGCGCCAACATATTCCGCAGCACTTTACATTATAGAGGGGAATTTTTATTGTATTTTCCAGTTTTTAGTCCATTTATTTTATTTTTAGTGGGAGATACTTTTTAAAAACAAATCGAGTCAGCAATAAAATATTCTAATCAAAGTTTTTCCACTGACTGTTCTTCTACAATAAAATACATATTCTGTGGGAAATTGCACAGATAGGACTATTACAATGATGCAATTATTTGAATTTAAACAATTATCGGGTTACTTCACGGTTAAATCTGTTTCTGACCTGAGCTTAGTGGCTTGCAATGCTGGTACATAGCACTGTATTACATGACAGCGTTCTGCAGCAAAGATCACAAGACTGATTTAGTTTTAATTAAATTCGACAAGTATAATTAAAGTCTTTACACAAATCCATGTAGGTTTGTAGCCCACTAAATAAATAATACATTGAACTGGAGAGATTGCATTGAATACCCGTGCAATTTTATTCCATTTAGTATGATTTGCCCGAGTACTGCACCGCTGCTCTGAAGTTTGGAGCGTCAGTCAGTGTGTAATTAGCACATAAAAATTATTTCTCAAAAAAACTTTGCTTTTCAAATATAATAGAAATGGTACAATGCGACACTTAGCAACCATGTTATAATATAAAACAAGCAAACAACCGTAATTTAGAGCAATACTAAAGTATCCTACTTTTCCACAGAATGTACTAAAATATATAAAGCGCTAAGGTTCTGTTCACACCTGCTTTATAGTTTTGGTAAAAAAAAAAATAAAGCACAAGACTTTTCCAAAATCAGTTGCAGGACGAGTACCAGCATCAGCCTCAGGAGCATACTGACTGATAACAGCATCCATCATGCTAATGAACAAAATATGCAGCACTCTTCTATCAGTCAAAAATTGCAGAATTTGTGACAGAGGCTCCTGTAGGAGCTTTTAGCACAGATGGGACCACCGCGCAACACATTACAAAGCTATAAAAAAGATGAATGCAATGTTACTACTGGACACGCCTTATTAAAAGCCAAGGGGTGCAGCATAAAATAAAAAAAAATGTATACTTAAAGGGGTTGTCCACTATCTGTGCTATCCCTTCTCAATCTAATTGTTTTTCTTGGTTAAAATAAAAACACCTATAGTCACCTCCCATGCCGGCGCCTTTCCAGCAACATCTGCACTTGTGTTCCCGGGGCTCACGTGGGGTCACATGAGCCATGAGGCCAATCAGCTTTCGCGACACAGTCCCCTCCTTTCGACGTATAAGTAATCAAGAAAATGTGAGCAGAAAGGTGATTATTATGCCACGTGAGCTTTGAGCTGATTGGGTGCAGGACTCACATGACATAACCTCTCGTGGGCCCTGGGAAGGCAAGGGCCAACACCACTGGAACAGTGCTTGCACGGGAGGGGAGTATAGGTGTTTTTATTGTAATGGCGGCAAACATTCAGATTGAGAAGGGGTTGTCCTAGTAGTGGACAATCCCTTTTAACTCCTGAACAACACCTCTTCTCTGTTCTGAGAACTGTGTTCCTGCTCTGGTCTTGTGACAAAACCACTATCAAAAGACTGCTGCAGCTAATCACAGTTCTGTCAGAGTGAAAGAAACAATGGCCCCGATTCATCAAAGAGAAAACGCCAGAATTGTGGCGTAAATAGCTTTGAAAAGTTGCAAACATTTCGGGCAACGTGAAGTTGCGCCAAAATGTTGAGACTATTGCCTTTTTCACACCAGTTTTGTCCAGTTCCAAGGTGACAGGGGTGTGACGCCGCAACTCATTTCATTCATGACAATCTGTAGCGTTCCTTATGTCAGAAATCTTACTTCAGTCCCTGGATACATTAAGAGGCATGTTTCTCTAAATGAGTCAGTTGTGTCAGAGTCCAACACGCTTCCTCATCAAGATTGGCATGAACATCCCCAGTCTTAATGAATCAGGGCCAATGTTCTTATGCTCTGACGGGCCTGCCTGAGGAACGGCGCCAATCTGAGAGGTAAGAATACATTTATTTTATATTATGCAGCACCCAAAAGACATTAATAAGGAGTTGTCTGATAGTGGATAACCCCTTTAAGGGGAAACTCTAGGAAAACCTGGAAAATTCACATTATTTCTAAGAGATAGCAGGGTCATAAAACAAAGGGAAGTACAAAACACACTGGCTGGAGGACGGAGAGTGAAACACTGATTCCTTGACCGTAT
Source organism: Dendrobates tinctorius (assembly GCF_039654945.1). Taxonomy (NCBI): domain Eukaryota; kingdom Metazoa; phylum Chordata; class Amphibia; order Anura; family Dendrobatidae; genus Dendrobates; species Dendrobates tinctorius. Next base: position 3,801,493 of record NW_027361936.1, read on the forward strand.
GACAGTCAAAGTAAAAAAAAATGGTATCTAATAGGAGGGAGAATTTTAAAGCTAAAAAAAATCAAAAGATATAAGTTAAGAAGGCTTAAAAAGTGACTATCGTTTACTTTTTATTTCATAAATCAATAGTATACATAAAAATGAGCAACGTTGTACTTTATCTTATCGGAGAAATCGGCTTCTTACTCTGTCAGAATTGATCCGTCATGATCAAAATTCTCAATTCAGAGGTAAAATCTGTATCCAGTGCAAACACTTTCCCATTACTGAGAGGAGATGGTAGCTGGTGCTGATGAGATTCTATGTTGAGGGGAGGAGCTTTGTCTCTAACTCCTCCCCTCTACATAGAATTTCATCAGCACCAGCTGCCATCTCCTCCCAGTAATGGGAAAGTGTCTGCGCTGGATACAGATTTTACCTCAGAATTGAGAATTTTGATCATGACGGATCAATTCTGACAGAGTAAGAAGCCGATTTCTCTGATTAGATTGCAAAGAAATTTATTTTCTTTTGCACTATTGAGTTATAAATTAAAAATTAAAATGACGGTAACCCTTTAAGTCAGAAATGAACCAATGCAGGACATATAAGAACATGTATGCATTCCAACATAATAAAGTTTGTATAATGGGGGAAGGGTACATTCATTTCAGGTTTCCATACAAACTTGTTGACTAGCAGTCTATTTCCAGCAGCACTCGCACATTTTAGATTATTATGACTTTACAAAAATTTGGCCCAGAATCATCTATAAATAAAATACCAGGTTTTAATTAGGCAGTAATGTCTGTGAGAAGCAAAATGGGAAAATTAAAACATGTCCAGACCTTTTCATAAGATTCTGCCAAAAATGTGACAAGATCCCTTCAGGTAAAGATGGGTGTGTTCTCGGTCTCTCACACAAAAATGTGAAATCATAAGCTTGTTATAGCTACCTGATATATTATACCTCTATTAATTATCTATATATGTTCCATATATCATTAATGTAAAGGTCACGTTATATTACATTTTTCAGCTTGGATTAAAGAAAAACTGTAGAGTTAGGACCTATGTCCATGGTGGTATTATTAGTAGGCCTTCTAGAGAGCTGTATGGGGTTTCCACTGCATTGTAGGAACCCACCTGAGACTCCATACACACAAAGGAAGTCTCCGTACACAAACAGTCCAAGATCGGCAGCATGGCGCCGCACTAAAGGGCCTGTCACACTAAGCGATATCGCTAGCAATATCGCTATAACGTCACTGGTTTTGTGATGTTGTAGCGATATTGCTAGCGATATCGCTATGTCTCATACTTCCCTCCGACCGGCTCCCCCGCTGGTTATCGCTGATCGCGCGAGAGCATCCTGGACCGTTTCTTGTCGTCAGCTTCCTGCTGGGCTTCCTGTGACGCCGACGAGCGACACGTGGAGGCGGGCGGGAGGACGTCAGGATCACCTCGTCTGACAGGTAAGTAGCGACCCCCAACCCCTGCTATGTCGCTGGTGAGATCTGCCTGTGTGGCAGCTCACTAGCGACCACTTAGCGATGCACCAGCGATCCTGACCGGGTCATATCGCTGGTCGGGATCGCTGGTGCATCGCTAAGCAAGACAGTACCTTAAGAGTATGGCTCTGCCATGTGCTACTACCACCACAGAAACAGGTGTTTAAAAAGTTAAAGGGGTAAAGCGTCCCAACAACGAACAAAGTAAAAAGAAAATCATTGCGCTATAACACCGTGTATTCGCAAAGATTATGGAGCTTGTTCGACTCGGCACCACCTCTTAAATCAATGGAGATGAACTCGAAGTGGAAACACTGGCAGATCTGATTTTCTCTTTACTTCATCACTTTTAATTATCACACCTCTTACCCCTTAGCTGCCTGATAACAACCCTCTGTTAATCCATTTTTCCCTTTTTTTCATAAAAGATTATATGGACCACCAAGTGCTCATCAGTACTTAAAGTGGTTGTCTTCAAATATAATAAAGTATCTGCAAGAATTGATGTAAAATTAAAAAACAATTATTCCATAACAAAGCATTGCTCCTGCGCCGATGCTCCAGTGGTTCCTGCTGATTTACCAAATACACCTGTGAACGCTGCAGCCAATCGCTGGCCACAGCACTGACACTGTTATGTATGTCACATGACTACCGGAGCCAGCCATTGGCTACAATGGTCACGAGTATGTACAACACAACAATGCTGCTGAAAAGGCAAGCAAAGTAGGGTTGGGACCAATGGAGCATCTGAACTGAAGTGACTCTAGATTTGACAGGTTATTAATGGTTTGTTTGTTGTATTATAACATTTCCAGCAGGTACCATTATTTATTATACCCAAGGACAACCCCTTTAAGCAAGGAAGCCATTCTCAATGACACATTAAATAGGCCTCCGCAGGTCAAGCACTGTCACCTAAAGTCCACAATGACTGTTGCTAAGCAACAACCTGTAGACATTCATGGAGTGAAGAGAAGAAAGGCGAGCTTCGAAGAAAACAAAGGAGGCACATTGAAGGAAACATTCATAGTGGGGACATCATATTATTCAGCAGACCTACCCTTTAACTTGATGATTACACTGATCTTGATACCTGGTCATAACTTGCTTATTATGAGGCGATCTCCGACATATAGATATATTTGGAACCAGGAGGCTTGTTATGGATGTTGTCTACCTATGTCCACAGCTTGACTCTTCATGGCTGATACTCTGTAGTTAGGTCTGGTATGGCATTATGTAGCGTTACCTTTACAGCGTTTTTGCTGTGTTATTTTCATGTATTTTCCTTATTTTATGTGTTGTTGATGCAGATTTTACGCAATTGCATTTTTTTCAGTCTCCCATAGAAACCAAAAAGGCACCCAAACAGCACCTCTCTGTGGGGTTTCTAAATGCACAGTTCATGGAATTGCTTCCTTTGCTGGAACTTTTCGGCTACCTTCCCACGATGAGCTTTTGATAAGTTTTGGATGTGGCACTATTTCTGCCCCTTTTATGTAAATTAGCTAACTCGCACTTTTTATCACATTTTTGTGTGTATACTTTAACAGGCGTTTATATCGCATTTTTGACATGCTTTAAATAAAGTTGCTTTGCTTTTGATACTTCCTGGTATTTGGCTTTGACCAAACTTGACATACTTATGTGTTAATTACATGTGTCTTTGATGTGTTTCTGCCTTAAAATTCATGTGCGTTTTTTTACCTGTGGAAATTCCGCACCTAATGCAAATCTAAGGGAAATTCTGCACAGAAAGTTCAAGTGAACCCGCAAGAGAAATTGACATGGTCAGTTTACTAAGCATTAAAAAGAAGCTCAGTGGGCAGGAGATCTCTTCAAATCCCATCCACTTTGGTGGAATTCTAAGACGCAACGTTTTTGACGCAGCAAAAATATGCAACGCAAAAAACGCCATAAAACTTAATTCTAGGAACGTAGCTTTAAGCTTAGGGCTCGTACTCACATGCGAGAAACTCGGATGAGTCTCGTACGTCAATACCCGGCACTGCCGCTGGTACTCGGATCAGAGCTTTCAGCTGCATGTATTTCTATGCAGCTAAACTCCCCGATCTGAGTGCCAGCGTCAGTGCCGGGTATTGACGTACGAGACTCATCCGAGTTTCTCACATGTGAGTATGAGCCTTTAGTGGATTTTATGCACAAAAAAATGCAGTGAAAAAAAGGAAACTAATTTGCGCTACATAGACGCAAGGCCTGATGTGGATATAGGAGAAGAATCCGCTCCAAAATCCATGTAAAAAGAATCCGGGCGACCGTAACAACATAAAACTATTGGAATAAAGTGTGCCGTGCTCTCCTTTAAATTTAGGACTCCACAACTACATTTTCGAGGTGATTTACGTGTAACACGCATCATCGTGTCAAATGATCTTGGTAGCGCAGAGACACAGAAATAACCTGTCCGTCTGAGCAAACATCTATTCTTTCATCGGGTGAGACAAAGCTTCGGTGATGGCAGGACAATGGCTGACATTTTCTGTCCCGGTGGACAGCAGCTTGTCAGGTACCTAATCTGAAAATAGTCACCTGTGCATTTCAAACCTCCAACAAGGGAAAAGAAAAAAAAATGGTCTTCCGTCATGGCACCCTGTACTTGTTGGTGCCAGATTACATTTCCACAACAGCTGCTTCTTTTGTCTGCTTTCAGCGAAGCCAGACCAGCCTAAAATTTAATTTAATCTTCTGTAAACCAAAGTGTCAGGCATTTAGGTGGCAGCTAAAAGCGCCACTCTCAGATAACTGACTGACGCTTGCTAATAATAGGTTTGTGCATTTTGGACATTTTATTCCCCCTAAGTTGTGTATGGGAACGGTCCGGTGTGACCGGTCTCAGCTTCTTAAGCGGCCGATATAGCAATAAGGCCAGGCCCACCCGGGTTTTCGTGTGATTAGCTTTAGCAGCACTAATACCACCAGTGACCTCTCTTTAAAGCTAGGAGGCAACAAAAGTCTTGGCTTTTGTTAAGTGGAAAACTAAATGCCACCTTGCTGCAGCCCTTAGCTTTTTATCCTTCGGATGCTGTGAAGTAGACCCCTTTATTGTACATGTTTAACCCTTTTCTCTGTCACTTGGGAAAAGACTTTTCCATGGACAAATTACAGGAGTATTATGTTCCTGGTTGACTTTTAGCAAGTGCATAAACCACAAAATCAGATGTGCACTGGCATGAAAACGTCTTGATGAATGTCACTGCATGGTCCTGGTTGGCGAAAAATACATGAAAAAAAGGTTTTGTTGTTAGGAAATTAGGTGGCACCTGATATCTTAAAAAATGTATCCACTATTCGGACAGCCCAATCGTTAAGTTCCCCAATGTAAAAGAAAAAGAGGTCGGACTCGCCTCCTGTTCCGGAACCATCCTAGTGACATCGGCGCTGGGTCGCCAGAGCTCAGAGCCAATCAGCTCTCGATAATGGGCCGCTTCACTCTTACTTTCTTCTGGCGTATCTGACATACATAGGCAGCCAGAAAGCAGCAGCTTTCCTTTCTGGGCGTCTGTTTCGTCCAAAGGAAATGATAATGAAGAGGCCCATTAGCAGCTACTGATTGGCTGCAGGGCTCGCGCTGCATAACAACGCCAGCTCTGGGAAACCAGTTGCCAGAGCGGCACAGGACGCGAGTATGGGCTGATTTTATTTTACACTGGGGAATATAGGAATTGAGAATGGGTGTTCCAACTAGTGGACAACCCCTTTAAGGGTATGAGCTCTAGTATTCACTGGCACTCATTAGGTCACTGTGAAGGCTCTTAACCACGTGTCATGCATCTCATTGCTCCAAGATACAGTAACGATAGAATTATAGAAATTAGCATATCTCATAATAAATTATCCATATTGTTCACAGCAGCATGGTGGCTCAGTGGTTAGCACTGTTGCTTTGCAGCGCTGGAGTCCTGGGTTTAAAACCCACCAAGGGCAACATCTGCAAGGAGTTTGTATGTTCTCCCCGTGTTTGCGTGGGTTTCCTCTAGGGTCCTCCCACGCTCCAAAGACATACTGATAGGGAATCTAGAATGTGAGCCCCAGTGGGGACAGAGATGATAATGTATGTAAAGTGCTGCAGAATATGAGGGTGATATATAAGCAAAGTGTAATAAATAATATCTAATAAATTACATATACTGTATATATATATCCACACATGGGGCGGACATGTCATAGCTTCTGTCATATGCAGAACTATTGGACTGCCAAGGGCCCCATACAGTGTAATGTTCTTGCTTAGGGGCCCTTTTCCCTCTGTGCCTGCCGCTGCTAGGCTTGCACAAGATCGATCTTCCTACAGAGTGTTCATCCATCAATTCGCCATGGCTCGATATCGAGCTGAAGGCGGTTAATAATAACATATATATTTATGCATACTGTACATATACAGTGTCTGAAATAAGTATTGAGCACGTCACCAACTTTCTAAGTAGATATATTTCTAAAGGTGGTCTTGACATGAAATTTTCACCAGGTAAAGAAATCAAACCACAGATGTCCATAAATTAAATGGTTGTCCGGTCTAAATTGGTAAGTCTGCAGTCGCTCTGTGTGGCTGCAGACTTATGAATCCCCCATATCGCACATGGTGCTCTGTGAAGATTTACTGGTTTTGGGAGTTGGAAACGGCGATGATGTATGAGGTAGGCTGGAGTCACACTTAACGTATAAAAATACGGTCCGTTTTACATGGACGAGAATCGCAGAAATGTTCCCCGAACAGTGATCCGTATGTCATCCATGCGCAATGTGAGGATGCGATTTTCTTGCATCTTAGTATCCGTGTGACATCCGTATGGCTGTAAAGCACTGCAGAATGAATGAAAAGCTGCCTGCGCAGCCTCCCCGCCAGACCGGAGTTGAACTCATTAGCTTGGGAAAGTTTCTGAACATTTCCCACCCTGTCAGTTCACCATGGGTCAGACGGGGAGTCAGCACAGCCTAAGTGACGTCAGCGGTAGTCACTAAGGCTGCGCAGACTCCCCACCTGACCCGCGGTGAACTGACAGCATGGGAAAATGTTGAGAAACTTTCCCACTCTAATGATTTCAACTCCGGTCAGTCGGGGAGGCTGCGCAGGCAGCTTTTCATTCATTCTGCAGTGCTTTACAGCCGGGAATGTTGCATCAGCACGGCTCCCGATGGCAAACTATTTAACCCCTTGAGATGCATTGCAGCGTGGGACATGACTGTACGGCGGACAGGTATGGGATATTGTTGCTTTTTTATTTTGGATTTTTTACAGGAGAACGATGGCTTCGATTGGATTGGGAGTTAAATAAAGATGGAAAAAATGTGTATTTATTTATTTCATTAAAAGTCTTTATTCTTAATGTGTGTGTTTTTTTAACCCTTTCAGACTAGTGGATTAATAATGGATAGGTGTTTTATTGACACCTCTCCATTATTAACCAGGCTTAATGTCACCTCACAATAGCAAGGTGACATTAACCCCTTATTACCCCATATGCCACACGCTACAGGGCAATGGGAAGAGAGAGGGTAAGTGCCGGAATACGCACATCTTACAGATGCGCCTTTTCTGGCATGGCTGGGGGCAGATTTTTTTTAGCCAGGGGGGCCCAAAAACCAAGGTCCCTCTCTAGGTTATTAATATCTGCCCTCAGCCACTGGCTTGCCCTCTCTTGCGGAGAAAAATGCGCAGGAGCTCACGCAAATTTTTTTCCGTGAATTAATCCTTTAATTTAACACCTACAGCTCCAAAATTTTACACACATACACTGCTATCATTATTAGTGAGGGACATATATAAATCTAATGGATATGCAATGGTTTACTGTATGTTACCACGTCTCATATCCTGCCGGGTTCTGTAATGATTTTACCAATGCCGACAATTGAATTTTCACCTATTCTGCTATCTATATCTCTATGAAATATAAATATATATATGTGTGTGTCAATGAAATATATATATATATATATGTATACCTATACTATGTGTATACATGTATTCTATCTATTCTATTTTAACCTGTCAGTGTGATTTCACAGTATAGCACACTGAATTGCCAACTTTTCTAAATGACACCGGTGCGTATTTCTCGCAAGTCACACGCATGGTCCGTGTGTAATCCGTTTTTTTTCTCGCACCCATAGACTTCCATTGGTGAGTCTCGGCCGTAATATGGTGCAAATCGCAGCATGCTGCGATTTCACCAGCATGTATAATACGGGCGAGAAAAAAACGGATGATGAGAGCTACCCCATAGATTAACATTGGTCCAAGTGCTATGCGATTTTTTCTCTCACAGCACTCATCCGAATTTCTCTCTAGTGTGACTCTGGCCTTATCCAAACACCCGGCCAGAACCTGTCTAAGGGTATGTGCACATGCAGTGAAATCTGCTGCGTTTCCGCAGCGGTTTTGGCTCTGCGGAAACGCAGCAGATTCTGCTGCGTTGTACAGTACCTTTATTTCCAATAGAAAAAAAAACGCTGTGCACATGCTGCGGATTTTTCCGCGCGGTTTTGCTGCGGTTTACAATCTGCAGCATGTCAATTGTTTGGTGCAGAAACGCTGCAGTTTTATACCTCATCCATGATGAGGTGTAAAACCGCAGGGCAAAACCGCAGGCAAAACCGCAGATAAACCGCAGGACTTTTGTCCTGCGGATTTACCTGCGGTTTTCTCTCCAAAATCCGCACACCCAAAAAACTAAGTGTGCACATATGCAGCCTCGCTCCATACGCTTATATTGTACGAGGCCACGTCTCGTCTAGTGACGCGGCCATCCAGTGGGCACGGCATCACTCTATCTGGAGGGATATGGGGGGATACAGAGTGACTGCAGACCTATGGATTTGGATGGGACAACCCCTTTAAGTAATAGCACCTTTAGAATTATATTTACTTTGGAAATTGGTGACACGTTCAATACTTATTTCACCTGTTATATATATACACTATATATATATATATATATATATATATACAGTATATATATATCTACTGTGCACACACACACACCTTTCTTAGCTCTCAGGCTGTTAAAATAAAACATGTAACTAAACAAATAGACAAATCCTTACATAACCCCTGTTGCAACAATTCAGTGCCAGCTAACATTAGCAGTATCTTCTACTATCCATGTAATGTTTTTCTGTTTCAAAATATAAAGATAATTACATTCTTCTAAGCAAAACAAAAATAAAATAGAAAAAAGCATGTGTTCGGCATATTGCATAATGTCGTTCAAGCCTTACGATAGCAGACCAAACAGAATTTTGTATTTATGGGGAAGCCTCATATCTCTTTCCTTGACTCTCCCATGAAAGATGGGAAGAAGTGTTAAACAGTAAACCATCACTTTTTTTTCATAAATCAATAGTAAATGTGAAAATAAGAAATTTTTCATATACGGTATCTCATTGGTGATTTCTGCTTTTCTTTAGTCTTGGACTGCTTTTTCAATTTCATTTTCAAAATCCTCCATTCAGAGGTAACATCAGTCTTCAACGAAAACGGATTTTCCCGTTACTGGGAAAGGAGATGGCAGTTGGTGCGTATAAAATTCTATGTAGAACAGTAACTGTTGTCTCAGGAGAACTCGTAGCAGGATGTGTGTGTATGAATCTAGCTTCTCCCTACTCCTCTCCTTTCCATAGAATTTTAAAAGCACCAACTATTATTTTGTATCTCAGTTATGGGAAAATCTTCATAAAATATAAATTTTACCCGTGAACTGAGAGTGAATAATCAGACCAGGATGTGAAAGAAATGCATTTCTCTGATAAGATATATTACAAAGCTGCTTATTTTCATGTATACTATTGATTTAGGAAACAAAAATTAAAATGATGGTTACTCTTTCAATTATAACACCCTAAAATTATTATTATTATTTATTATTATAGCGCCATTTATTCCATGGCGCTTTACATGTGAGGAGGGGTATAAATAATACATACAAGTACAGTATTCTTAAACAATACAAGTCATAACTGGTACAGGAGGAGAGAGGACCCTGCCCGCGAGGGCTCACAATCTACAACGGGATAGGTGAGGATACAGTAGGCGAGGGCAGAGCTGGTCGTGCAGCGGTTTGGTCGATCGGTGGTTACTGCAAGTTGCAGGCTTGTCGGAAGAGATGGGTCTTCAGGCTCTTTTTGAAGGTTTCCATGGTAGGCGAGAGTCTGATGTGTTGTGGTAGAGAGTTCCAGAGTAGGGGGGATGCGCGGGAGAAATCTTGTATGCGATTGGGGGAAGCGGAGATAAGAGGGGAGTAGAGAAGGAGATCTTGTGAGGATCGGAAGTTGCGTGCAGATAAGTACCGGGAGACGAGGTCACAGATGTATGGAGGACACAGGTTGTGGATGGCTTTGTATGTTATGGTTAGGGTTTTGTACTGGAGTCTCTGGGCAATGGGGAGCCAGTGCAGGGATTGTCAGAGGGTAGAGGTCGGGGAATAGCAGGTGGACAGGTGGATTAGTCAGGCAGCAGAGTTTAGAATAGATTGGAGGGGTGCGAGAGTGTTCGAGGGGAGGCCACAGAGCAGGAGGTTGCAGTAGTCAAGGCGAGAGATGATGAGGGCATGGACTAGGGTTTTTGCAGATTTTTGGTTGAGGAATGAACGGATTCGTGAAATATTTTTGAGTTGAAGTCGGCAGGACTTCCTCCACATTGAAAGCATATGTATGCTCAACTAAACTGATCATGTATGTGTGTGGGGATTAGGGAGCCCACTGTGCGAGCAGTCACTTTAGGCCTCATTCACAGGTCCGTGTTTAGACAGTTAAACACGTATGTGAAAAATTAGCACCACTGTCATCAGTGTGTCATCCCTGTGTCCTTTTTTACTATCAGTGTCATCAGTGTTTTTCACGTATTGATAAAAAAATAAAGTTACAAAGCTTCTGTTATCCTATTCATTGATAAATATAGACACATAGATGCCATCCATGTGCTGTACGTGTTTTTCACGGACCCTTAGACTTGTATTGACTCTTTTTATCACTCATGCCGGAAAACAAACTGTCCGTAAAAAACCCAGACATGTGAATGGCACCATAGCTTGGTATACAATATCAAAAAATAGATACAACATGTGCATCTTAATGATTCTTTTATATTTGTTATATTTATTTTACTCACTTATATTGCGCCATTAATTCCACAGCTCTTTACACACATTATCATCACTGTCCCCATTGGGGCTCACAATCTTGATTCCCTATCAGGATGTCATTGGAGTGAGGGAGGAAACTGGAGAACCCGGAGGAAACCCAAGCAAACATGGGGAGAGCATACAAACTCCTTGCAGATGTCCTTGGTGGGATTTGAACCCAGGACCCCAGCGCTGCATGGTTAACCACTGAGCCACCGTGCCGCCCATATATAGTGTGCAAGCACAAAAAGCAAGTTATTTATACTTGACATTTTGATTAGTGGCACAATAAAATGATGCCAGTAATGTCAATATGGTGAATATGGTGACAAGTTTGGCCGGCAGGAGCAGCATCATGGTGAATACAGAATGCAGGGTGTCTGGAAATTTACCATTTCCACTCTTGGAAAGGAGAAAGGGGTTAATGCTTATGTTCCTTGTCTTTCCTAAACGGTTGTTTCACCCCTTTTCTGTTAGGGCATGACATTAAATGATTGACATACACACTACACACTGTGTCCTCTTCACCGTTTTCCCTATATAACCAGTGTCCTGACTTCTTCACTGCAGCACAGCCCCAGCTAGACCAGTGCTTTGTTGTGTTCATCATCGGGATCGGTGGGTGGCGTTATGCCTTAAAGAGAACCGATCACACTGTATGCTCTGTCTTATCTGTGCTCATCATGCTGTAAGGAGGGAGAAGCTGAGCAGAATGATATATAGGTTTCCTATAAAATATTCAATAACTGGTAATTTAGTCATTGAAATCCCTGGTATTTGTATTTATATAAGTCCAGTGGGCGGTCCTACTAGTGACTGACAGCCATCACTGCATCCACGGTCAGACTGCAAATCACAGAATAGGACCACCCACTGGACTCATACAAACACAAGGGATTTCAATGAATAAAATGCAAAGTTTACTTGAACTTTTCCCACTATCTGATCAGCTACTCCTGCGCTGCTGATCAGATACCATTTTTAACATGACAGGTTTCTTTAAATGGCTCGCTCACATGCGCGCAGGGCTGGACTGGCCATCTGGCAATTCTGGCAAATGCCAGAAGGGCCTGTCTGATTGTGGGCCGCCTTGTCTGCTACGTTGTTAACAGAATCAGTGTTCTCAAGACACCCACACTGTTAAGAGTTGTGACGGAGCACAAAGTCACTGACTCTATCACTTACCCCAGCAGGCCATGGGTGTCATTAGAAATATTGGTCATGTAGTAGATCTTGCTTTCCACCATCCAGGATAATATTAGTAATATATCCCCATCTGGTGTTTGAGGATGGTGACAGCATGGGCCTGTGTGATTTCAAATGCCAGGGCTGAATTTCAGCCCCAGTGCGCACCTGGATGTGCGTATAGCACGGCCGCATGCTATGCGATGAAACATCGTATAGCACTCCACCCATTGTGCTTCCAGGGGCAGCTCACGTCTGCGATTATTTTCTCATACCAATTTAGCATGAGAGAACAATGGCAGCATGATAAGAGTACATTTGAGAATCGGATCGCGTCACCCATACAAGCGTATGGGTGCGAGTGAAACATCGGGCTGCACTCGGATGTCATGCAAGTGCAGTGCGATTACCGCGGACGACGGCAATGGAGGAGATGGAGACATTACTTTCTCCATCTCCTCTGTACCCGAGCTCCGATTCTCTGATGCGAGAGGATCGGAGCGCAAAGCGCTGACACTCGGCGCCGGCTCGCAGAAGAGGAGGAGCTGAGGGTCATTAGCATATCACATCCAATGCTTTCTCATCGGACGCCGTACGCTAACGTGACCCCGGCCTAACGGTACATTAGGCAAAAGGGTAACAGATCAATGGGAGACACATGCAAATTAGGAATATTTTTCCCAATTTGTGTTTCAAAAGTTTTGAAAAGTTTTTGAACTACAAAAATCTGATTAATATTTGTTTTTTATTGGTAGAAAAAAAAAGTGTCGTTTCAGCAATGTGACATCTCTTTGCCCTGAGCTCAGTATCGGATTGATCTCATGATTTGTATAGACAGGTTTGCTGACAATCTAGTGCATCCATGGCCATCAGATTGCTTCAGTCGTTTAGCGCAATGATGTGTTTCATGGCATGGTACTGACAGCAGGATGGCAGCTGTCCTTTTGCCACCCTCCTCTCTGCTTGGGTAAAAAAAAAAGATTCTAATGTTTTCGGGTAAGTATGTGAGCGATTGCCATGGCATTACACTGAAATTTAGAGAGGCACATTTTACTGTTTAACGGTATTTGGAGCCCGGACGAGGGGTTTACATTGGAGAATTGGGGGAGTAAAAATGTATATATTCTATGATTGAAGACTGGATTCCCCTATAGCCTCCCCAATGTACTGTGTGGCGCAGAACAAAAGAGGCAGGGAAGCCGCCCATGGCCGGCGTGTCTAAGATGTACAGCTGACTGAACGTGTCAGTTATGTTCCAAATGGGTTTTCGCAGGTCAGGGTTCTGTAGGCAGCGAGAGCACACACTATTTTTAGACAGGATAAGGTCACCAGGCCTATAGAGACAGCGAGGTCGACAGCAAAACTTATTGATCAGTCTCTGGAACCGGTACTCTGGAGACTTGTAGATTGAAACAAAAATTGCCCAGCCGTTTCCACGGTAGACGCTCCAGCTAAAAGCTTGAAGGTCTAAAGATCTTTTAGGAAATAAAATGATTAGTAAGGAGTAACAGTGTGGGGAGCAGACAAGTTCACTTAACCAGATAAAAGGGGAGAAGGTCACCGGAGAGGAGATCCAACCGAAACAATATTCCCCGAGCACGTGTAACATTACTCTAGATAGGGAGGGAAGTAAGGACGCTGCGATATCGGCTTCATATTGAAGGATGGAAAGGAGTTGATGACTATGCTGGACATTTTAGTAACTGAAATACTACTTGTTATTTGACGTTAGGTTTTATTTCAGTCGTCCTCATCTATAATAATTAGTGATGAGCGGATGTGCTCGGGCATGGTGTTATCTGAGCATGCTCGAGTGCTACCCGAGTGTCTTGGATATGTTCGAAACCCCGCGGCTGCATGTCTGGTGGCTGTTCGACAGCCACAACACATGCAGGGATTGGCTGTTTGTTAGATCTCAGCGCTGAGATCTCATCTCCCGACATCTTAGTGCCGAGATCTCCAGCTGCTCATGCAGCCATTCTCCCGGAGTCTATGGCATAGGAAACCATGGAACTGCGGGGTCTCTGGCCTGTCACAAAATGTCGGCAGAGCCCCCGCAGCAGCACCGATTACCCACAGCAGCACCGAACACCACCCGCAGCATCGGACACCCAGAGCACCGGACACCCGCAACGGCACGCCGCACATCCCCTCATCCCAGCCTGCGGCCTGCAACAATGCTCCACTCTTTCCTCCGCGACCCTGGGACGCTGCTCCACTGCAGCCAGTAAGGTATATCCGCATTATAAGACGCACCCCCATTTTCTCCAAAAATTTTTGGGGAAAAAAGTGCGTCTTATAATCCGAAAAATATGGTATATATCTATGAAACTGTTGAGTTGGGGTCAGGAGACCTGTGGACAGTCAAGACCTTGCAACCAGTGCTCGGACCATGAGTGTCAACATGTGAGACTGGCCTTACTTTGGTGAATTTGGGAATGTTATTGTTTACTAATGCTAAATGCTCGCTGGCACATGTGATTTAGGTCCCAACTTATCAAAGATTTTAAAAGTGACAACATTTTTGCATAAGGTGAGGTTGTGGGAAAAAAAATTTGTGATCTTTGCTGTTTTGATGTCATTTTAGCCTAGCTTCCAAAAAGTGGGGGAAGCTGGGGCAGGTCGGGGGCATGAGGGGGTATATCAATCCCCCTCATCACATTTATGACAAGTGGTGGCATAGCTTACGCCACAAATCTTACTCCAGTCCTTGATCAGAGTAACATTTGTGATATTAATGTTTCCTGATTGACCTCTAAATGAATCAGACTGCCCTCTCCCCAAGACCGCTGTGAAAAGCATTGTCATGAGTACTATAGCCACTAAACTGTGGCAATAATAGAGTTAAAAACCCCACACCTGCAGACAGGCAGGGCAGCCCATTAGGTCCATTGACCTCACTGGAATCCTGTTTTAACCCTTTCCTTTCCAGTGCAAACGAGAACACTGCACGCAGGAGAGCAGCGAGCATAAGTAACACGAGGAGCCCAAATCTGCACCATCACACAGTGTAATAGCATGTGCTCCAATATCACACATCATTGATAGATATGGCGCACTTTGACAATGCCATGTCTCCCAAATTTTGTAGAAAATAAGAATTTTACAAGAATGGATCCGCATCCTCTTTGACTTGTTTCTCGCGCTTTCCTTGTTCTTCGAGGTTATTGTTCATAATATTATCAGTCAAATCATCATTTGTGCTTTAGATCAGCGCATTATGCCTAAAATAACAGATTAGGAGATAATCCGAGCCCTGCGAATCTGGACTGTGGATATTTTCAGATGGTCCCACATTGTCTGACATGATCCCCTCGTCTGATATCTGGACACAATGCAGGACAACCGCTAAAATAACAAATTGTTTCCTAGAATTTGTATTTAAAAAGCACCTGCCCCTTCTGAGCCGTTTCCTTTCCATACAGTTACTCGCTAGGTGATTCTCTCTCATTTCTTAGTTTCTTTTCTCTTATAAATATTTAATTGTCCAAAATTCAAGCATTCTGTTTCAAGCCGCTGTATTGATTATGCATTTTACTGACTGACCTGAGGCAACGTCTGCAGGATTTTCTCTAGCTGAAGGTTTTCCTTCCATTCAATCAAGGTACTGGCCCTTACTTAAACATTTCACACTAAGATAGGAGAATTCTCCTCAATATTAGAAATAATACTTTCCTGAAAATGACAGATAGATAGATAGATAGATAGATGATAGATAGATAGATAGATAGATAGATAGATAGATAGATAGATACATAGATAATAGATAGATAGATAATAGATAGATAGATAGATGATATATAATAGATAGATAATAGCTAGATGACAGATAATAGATAGATGATAGATAGATGATAGATAATAGATGGATGGATAGATAGATAGATAGATAGATAGATAGATTCATAGATAATAGATAGATAGATAGATAGATAGATGATATATAATAGATAGATAGATACATAGATAATAGGTAGATAGATAGATAGATAGATAGATGATATATAATAGATAGATAGATAGATAGATAGATAATAGCTAGATGACAGATAATAGATTGATGATAGATAGATAGATAGATAGATAGATGATATATAATAGATAGATAGATAGATAGATAGATAGATAGATAGATAATAGCTAGATGACAGATAATAGATTGATGATAGATAGATAGATAGATAGATAGATAGATAGATAGATAGATAGATGATATAGATAATAGGTGGATGGATGGATAGATAGATATATAATAGATAGATAATAGCTAGATGACAGATAATAGATAGATGATAGATAGATAGATGATAGATAATAGATGGATGGATAGATAAGATAGATAGATAAATAGATAGATAATGGATGGATAGATAGATAGATAGATAATAGATAGATAGATAGACTCCCTTTAACACCAACAGTATAACAGTCACAGGGTAGTCTACAGATGTTTTGCAGGCTATGTGTTCTTATCTTTCTGTGACTGTATCTGTATGAGATGGTATTTGGAGATGTTTGGCTTTCTGTGTGTAGTTGTACCTCGCAGTACTGCAGAATTTCTATTTTATTATAGAGGAAAAATATATATTTTTGTACCGTGTTAGCCAGTAGATAGAAAAATATCACTCATATTTTATTATAGTGATAAGACTAGTGGTACTAATTGTGCTACTACAGTTTGCCCACATTGTCAATTCAGTCACCAATGATTATGAATTTAGAAAAGGATGTATAAAATTAATGAACCTATTTTAGGGGATACCGAATATCTTATATGTTTTATGTTTTTGCTGATTTTTTTTCTCCCAAGGAAAAAAAAATCAAATAATAGAAAAAACTAGTATGTATGCCAAACAGAGCTGCAGTTTAACATATAGGGAAGTGATTAAAGAGGTTGTCCACTACTTTAGCATTGATGACCTATCCTAGGTCATCAAGGTCTGATCGGTCGGGGTCTGACACCCGGCACCCCACCCATCAGCTGTTATCAGTGTCAGCCGGAAGTACTCACTTGCAAAACAGGCCGTCTTCTCAGTGGCCACCGCAGGTTACTACATACCCACCTCCCTATTGATCTGAATAGGAAGCAAATGTGTAGTACTCTGCCTCGGCCACTATCAGAAGGTGGCCAGCTCTGCAAGTGAGTATTTCCATCCAGCAGCCATTGCCGGCACCAGTAACGGCTGATCGGAGGTGCCCCACCAATCAGACATTGATGACCTGTCCTAAGGATAGGTCATCAATGCTAAAGTAGTGGACAACCTCTTTAAGTAGCATTTTCAACTCTGGTGGAAAACAGGGGGTTAATTTTATAGTATGTTAGAATCCCATATGACTGATCAAAACTTTGTTTGATTGGAGTAATTTACAAATAGTGAGAGACAGTGAGGGTGATCAATAAGTGGAACAGGCTGCCACGAGAGGTGGTGAGTTCTCCTTCAATGGAAGTCTTCAAACGCAGGCTGGGCAGACATCTGTCTGAGATGGTTTAGTGAATCCTGCTTTGAGCAGAGGGTTGGACACGAGGACCCTGGAGGTCCCTTCAAACTCTAATATTCTATGATTTTATGATTCTATGATAAAAGGAGCTTGATAATATCTAATGTTATAAATGATCAGACACAGAGGTGGGCTAAAGACCTCTTTACATTTAGCGATGCACCAGTGATCCCGACCAAGATACGACCCGGTCAGGATCGCTGGTGCATCGCTAAATGGTCGCTAGTGAGCTGCCAAACAGGCAGATCTCACCAGCGACATAGCAGCGATACAGCGGTCGTTACTTACCTTTCAGACGCGGCGATCCTGATGTCCTCCCGCCCGCGTCTGCACGTTGCTCGTCGGCGCCAGCAGGAAGCGCCTGACGAGAAATGGAGCTGCGCGATCAGCGATGGACAGCGGGGGAGCCGGTCAGAGGTAAGTATCACACATAGCGATATCGCTGCTGCGTCACCAAATCGGTGATGCTTTAGAGATATTGCTAGCGATATCGCTATGTGTAAAACTCCCTTAAGGCAGAAGAGGTCCCCTAACATGTCACTGAATAACGACGATCTCAAAAAGGGCCTATTGATTTTAGTTGGCGATTATCAGATTTTCTTGATTATCGAATGCCAAATTAAAGGAATCTGCAAATTTTAATACCAACCCATAGAATTAAAGCTTGATACAGCCAATATGAGTAGAATGTATTGTCCTATTAACAGCGTCTCTCACATTATCACCTACATAATATTTCCCCTCCTTGTTTGCCTAAGTGATGTTGGTATTTGGTGATTATTAATTATAATGAGAACTAGGGAATAGCAAGTATACCTTAATTATGCGCGGGAATCCGAAGGGAATGCAAGGACACATAAACCAGGGTGAATGAGCATATCGCACATGGGTAACATTAAGCTACTTAAACATATTTGATATATCTCACCGGCGTACGTGATACACAGACGTAGCACATCCGAGTTTGTCATCTGGCAAAAATTCATCATCACATTGCAATTTATCCGAACGTACAGCAGCACCATCATCTTAACCCAATGACAGCCCGAGCTCAGCTACATTTGTACACTGTGCGAGAGGTATAAAAAAAAAACTTAATTAAAATGGATCCCAAGGTCACATTAACCTTAATGACCTCTAAGAGCGTGTTTTGCACTAGATAATGTCAGGACGCTCTCTATACCCGTGCTATGTCTTTTTTCACTACGAAAATATGATAGCACAAGACAACAACCAAAAATGGCAGCTCGGGAGCCGATCCGTGTGCAAAAACGAGCACCGTCATTTGTATAAAAGGCCGACATTTACATTTTGAAAAGTGCACAATTAATTACTGCAGATTTTCCTCCATGTGTCTCATGCTGAATTGCCAAGATTAGTCTGCGAAATATAAATGTATGGAGTAATTAAATGGCTATTTATAATTAGAACTTAATAATTTGCATCAGGGACAAACGAGCTCTGATTTCAATCTGCGGCGCATTGAAATTAGCCCGAAGATTGTGTAATTTGATGTTTTATAGTTTCCCCCCCCTCTCAGATTATGAAACAATAGTGGCCGCCGAGCTGCCTTGTTTGTGTCTGGGATATACCGTGGAAGCTGCAATGAAAATGTTTGACAACGCAAAGGCGCCATAAATTACATGGCAACTGTGTAAAAGCCATGATGGAACAAGTAAAAGGGCTGACCCATAACACATTTGATTCATCGCCGCACGCACAGCTTTCCCGGGCCCGTCCTACCACGGCGAGCGCGCAGCACGACTACTTAGCACTGTAAATTATCGCTAGTCAACACCATTGATTTCTAGTCAACATTTCAATCAATCTGAGGTAAAAATAATACACAACTCATTCAGCGGCCTATTAACCAGTCAGGCTCGGGTCTATAGCATTGTAAAAGGTACTTTAACCCAAAAGGGGGGATATCTATCACACACTTGATTAACCACGGGTACAGAAGCACAATAATTATACGTTTTGACTCCTTCAGGTTTCGGGAAGTTGCGAGAAATCTATTTTTCTTTGCCATGTTTGACAAGTGTTTTTAAAGTGAATTAAATTTACTACATTAGGAATCTTTTACATTTTTAGAAAAGAGGCGACAGAGCAGAAGAAATATGTCTCCACGAGAGGAAACTCATATTTATGCAACTGATATTTTTTTACTGAATCGTTTCGGACACATTTTTCACATCTTCGCGTTTTCCCTCTGCTGCTTTTTTTAATGAAACACCTCCTCGCCTCTCTCTGTGCTATGGGGGCGGTCAGACAAGGTGCTGTACAAAGCAAAAATGGTCTCTAGCGAGAGGGAGGCTGCCCAACATATGTCACACATAAATCTATCCTAGGCCTCAGGTAGAAAAATGAATGCAGCAGTTGCCAATAGCGACCAATTAGATT
This sequence comes from Dendrobates tinctorius, assembly GCF_039654945.1. Lineage (NCBI taxonomy): Eukaryota > Metazoa > Chordata > Amphibia > Anura > Dendrobatidae > Dendrobates > Dendrobates tinctorius. The sequence goes on from NW_027361936.1 coordinate 3,821,213, forward strand.
TAAAGAAATCCTATCCCAATATGTAGTAGGTGTAATAATAATATTAGCAAATACCTCCAATTAGAAATGTAGTATAGTTTTTCTTATTCTCTATGTCTCTTTCCTCATGTGCAGGCATTGCAGGACCTTAGGTATCCATGGCTACAACCACTAGCAACTAGCTAACTAACTGTCACTATATCAGTGGTTGTAACTATGGATACCTAAGGTCCTGCAATGCCTGCACATGAGGAAATAGACATAGTGAATCAGAAAAACTATACTACATTTCTAATTGGAGGTATTTGCTAATATTATTATTACACCTACTACATATTGGGATAGGATCTTAGACATGGGAATACCACTTTAAACTTTTATATTTCCACTGCAGCTTAGGAAATGGATAAAGTGATCTGATTGGTGGCTATGAAAAACTACTTCCTTTTTTATCTGCTCTGGATTGTGTATATCAAGGCCTTATTAGTTTTTGTGTTTTATTTTTTCCTCCCCTTTTTAAATAGCCATATCTTTTTTATTTTTCTGCCCACATGGCCATATGAGGAGGAGCCAGTGTGCACCAGAATGACCACCCGATCGCAGAAGTTAATTACCGCTGTCAATGATTGACAGCGCAATTTAGGAAGTTAACAGCAGCAATCAGCAGTGGTGTTAAAGACAGATGACAGCTATAAAATATAATCGGCATCTGCCGCGTGTGAAGCGGGCTCAGCTCTTGAGCCCAGTCAAAACACCTTTACACACGCCATGACATAATAGGAGAGCAATAGGAGAGTAATATAGCATAATAGGAAAGTAATACAGCGTTAACTGCTTAATATTCAAATCATTATTTGCTTTATTTTCAAGTTCAGTCATGTACGAAAGTTAGAAAATAAAATGACCAAAGAACTTAAGGAAGTGCATCCAATACCCCTTGCTATTAAGCCTGTTAGGCATCGGGTTCCTGTCGCTGCACAGCGGGAATCCTGAGCATTGCTTCCGGCAGTCCCCCATTCCTCTCCAGCCGCAGAGGAGGCTGCTCAGCAGACTTGTCTGTCCCAACGCTCTGCCCAGACTAGCTCCGTGGATTTGGTTGCAGCTGCCACCTCTGGCCCAGCTATAGCAATGCATGCTGGTCAGCAGCGAGCTACTCCAGGGACTAAGTCCTCCTTTTGGTCCACTGAGCATGCCCGTTGGACGATCTCTCATTAATAGAGATCGGAGGTCACATGCTCAGGTCCTTCTCCAGCTCGGATTGGACCATCAGAAAGGTCAGGAAGGTCCCGGAAGGACGCGGCTATAAAAGGTACGCATGGCCGCTCGGCCATGCACTAGTATAGACTGCATTACCAGACTATGAGGAGTGAGTGTTGTATGCAAGTATGAATGTCTCTGGTGACTGACTCATTTGAAACCCCTACCCTTGGTACGCATGTGTTGTGCAGCATAGCCTGTTTAGCGCCCAGGCTTAGGTGTAGGTAGAGGCAGAGTCTGAGACTGACATCAGTGTCCATCGGTGGCTCTGCACGCCACGGTGCACGTGCTCGACACTCCACTATAGTCAGCATCTATAGTGGTGTCCGCAGGTGCGACGCCGCGAGCTCAGTAGGTCTAGAGGGACTCAGACCTCGTGTCCTTGGGGCTGAGTTCTGTGACCGCATACTGTGCGCTCTCTTGCTGAGTGCTGTGATTTAACAGACTCCGGCATTTATGTTCAGCGGTGGCGCGGCTCTGTGTCGCAACAGAGTTCGCTTCTGTTCACACTGGATGACGTTAACCCACGTGTGACTTCTTGTATACCGCTTTATACTTCCGCCATTACTAAGCAGCAGTTTACCACCCCTGCACGGTGGACCCCGGGCTGCGAACACACTTTACTATTATTTTATTATTTGGTGCTTTCCGCCAGCCCTAAAAAGCAATTCACATGTCTAGTGAATATATTTGATATATATAGTACCGGTCAAAAGCTTGGACAACCCTTGCTTCAATGGTTTTCCTTGTTCTTATTGAAACATGTATATTGTAGATTCAGAATGGGTAAAGCAATGTGTGAAACCAAACCAGAATATGTGTTAAATCGTAATTCCTCAAAGCACCCCCCTATTACTCGAATTACAGCTTCCCGCCCCCTTGGCATTTTTGTATAGGTTCTAAGAAAAAACCCTTTATGTGCCTGTTTATGAAAATGCCCATGCTTTATAAAATAAAGGACATGTGAAGTTAGAACTTTAATATGTCTGCATGCATGAACCTTCAGGCCTATGCCATAAAAAGCCAATTAACCTTCACATAAGTTTTGGAGTGTGGATGGTTCCCAGAGGAACTAGGAATACTCAGCAGACACACAGGGAAGCATAGGGAGAAGATGCAAACTCAATGCATGGTTTACCCTAGTTCGTGTTAAACAAAGTACCCAGTGTAGGTAGCCAACCTATTAACCACCATAAGGTCTACTTGTCCCCGAGGTCACCATACAGTGTTGTGCTACTATCAGATTTGCTTTTTTTGTCACAAGGTAACTTTCTCACAATAATGTGAATAACAATTGGGAATGTTAAAGTAATTATCATTGCAAAATTATGGAATCACCTAGGTTTTGATTAGGACACAAGATACAGTATCATAAAAACTGGGGAAAACGTAGTCATAGTTATATATTAATTTGTGACCTTTCTCTTTTGAAAAATAGCAAGAAAAATTGGCAAGTAGGGAGGCCAAGGTATACAGTGGCCCAAGTACTATAAACATTGGCTGCTTATACTGTGGCTTGTGAAAGTATTCACCTCCCTTGGCATTTTTTCGTTCACAACCTGGAATTTCACAGTTTTTTTTAGGGTTTGCATCTGTTCATGTAAAAAACATGCCTACAGCTCTGAACATTTGGTTTTCTTTTTACTGTGAAGCAAACAACTAAGACAAAATAAGTGTGAACTTCAGAGGGCATAACAATTCACCCCCTAAAGTCAGTACTTTTTAGAGCCTCCTTTTCTGGCAATTACAGCTGCAAGTCACTTTGGATAAGTCTCAATGAGCTTTCCACATATTACCATTGAGATTTTTGCCCATTTTTCAAGGCAATCTTCAAGTCTGACCATAGATTCTCAATTGGATTAAGGTCTGGGCTTTGTCTAGGCCACTTCAAAACATTTACATGTTTCCCCTTAAACCACTGGAATGTTGCTTTAGCAGTATGCTTTGGGTCTTGTTGGAAGGTGAACCTCCATCCCAGTCTCAAATCACTGACGGACTGAAACAGACTTTGCTCAAGAATATTCCTGCATTTCACATCACTCATCTTCCCCTCAACTCAGACCATTTTCCCTGTCCCTGCTGCAAAAAAACATCCACACAGCATGATGCTGTAATTACCTTGTTTAACTGTGGGGATGATGTTCTTGGGGCTGTGAGCTGTGCTGGTTAGGCACCAAACATAGTGTTTACCTTGGTAGTCAGTAAGTTTAATTTTGGCCTTATTTGACCACAGCACCTTCTTCCTTATATTTGGGGAGTCTCCCATGTGGGAGATTGCTGGTGCGTCGCTAAATGGTCGCTAGTCAGCTGTCAAACAGACAGATCTACTCAACAATGCAGCACCGATCCAGAGATCCATATAGCGACCTGTTGTGAGTTCATTTTCCCCTTCGTCACTGAGGTCTGGTGAACTCCCTATTCTGGTAAAGGAAGGTAATGAGCCTGATTATCAGGCACCTGAGCCTAATGATGATGACTGGCTGAGTGGAGTCACTGACTGGATATAAGGCTGCCGACGCCCTTCTGCCCTGTGGGTGATTTCTCTGTGGACTTCTAGGACACCAGTCTGATTCCTGCTCCTCTAAAGCTAAGTTTTCTGCTTTGCCTTTTTGCATTTGTTTTTTTGTTTTTTGTTTGCCTTGCTTTTCTGGATTCTGCCATTCCCTGCTGGGGTGAGCTGAATCTCTTTTTGCCGGTTGCTCTGTCTTCAGAATATTCCTGAGTACTGACCTAGTCTTTTTGAAGCCTAGCGTCTTCAGGGCCTTTTTCACTGTCAGTCTGTTGGCTCTTATTTTCATAGGGTTTTTCACGGATTGCAGACAGCAGCCTTCCTGTCCTTTCCTATCTAGTTAGCTTGGGCCCCGTCTTTGCTCAGTCTATCTTTCTGTCTGTGTTGTGTTCTTTCTTCTTGCTTCACCGTCATTATATGTGGGGGGCTGCCTTTTGCTTTGGGGTCTGCTCTGGGGCAGTTTAGATTTCCCTCTCTGTCTTTAGGCTATCTAGTCCTCCGGCTGTGATCGAGGGGTCTAGGGCATCGTAGGAACCCCCCACGGCTACTGCTAGTTGTGTTGATAGGTTCAGGGGTCTGCAATCTGATAGCTGCCAACCTCTCTGGTTTTCTGGACTTAGCTTGCATTTCTGTTTTTGCCTCCTACGGTGACTCAATCATAACAGCGACCTCAGCGGTCGTTGGTACCTTGCCACACAGCAGCTATTCTGAACGATTCCAGCCTGTGTCCATGAGTTCTGCGTTGCCAACGAGGTTGCTCGTCGGCGTCAAACACAGCGATGCATGCTGGCCAGAGGGACGCCAATGATCAGAAAATGGCCTGGGACATTCGAGCATGGTCAGCGATATCCAGCGGAGGGGGTGGTCGCCGCTATGTGTCACACGTAGCTAGATCACTGGCGAGATCGCTGTTGCGTTACAAAATCGGTGACGCAAAAGCGATCTCACTAACGATCCCGTTATGTGAGACGGGGCCTTAACTCTGATTTGAACTTCTGAACAACTTTGTCCCTGACTTGTTTGGAGATTTCCTTGGTCTTCACGGTGCTGTTTGGCTAGTGGTGCCCCGTGCCTAATGATGTCAGCCTCTGGGGCCTTTCAGAAATGTGTGTACTGTATATACAGGTGTGAGAAAAGATGTGTAGGCCATGTGACACTAAGGGCCCTGTCACACATAGCAATCTCGCTAGCGAGATCGCTGCTGAGTCACTAGTTTTGTGACACAACAGCGATCTCACCAGCAAGATCGCTGTATGTGACAGCGATCAGCGACCGGCCCCCCTGCCGGTATTGCTGATCGTTGATGGAAAGCCCTGGACATTTTTGGGGTCGCTGGTCTCCCGTTGGTCAGCACGCATCGCTGCTTTTGACAGGCAGGAGACCAGCGACCAGCGAGCAGGAGCTGGTAACTAAGGTATACATCGGATTTCTAAGGGGGCGCGCTGTGCCTAGAAACCCGATGTGTACCTTAGTTACCAGCGCGCTGATGCAGGGAGCTGGTAACCAAGGTACACATCGGGTTTCTAAGTGACGCACGCCCCTTAGAAACCCGATGTGTACCTTAGTTACCAGCTCCCTGCATCAGCGCGCTGGTAACTAAAGTACACAGCGACGCCGCACACTCGGCGTCGCTGGTGCTGATCGCTGGTGAAGCTGTCTGTTTGACAGCTCACCGGCGATCATGTAGCGACTCACCAGCGATCCTGACACGTTGATATCGTTGTCGGGATCGCTGGTGAGTTGCTATGTGTGACGGGGCCCTTAGATTTCACACAGGTGGATGTCTTTTCACTAAGGTTGTGACTTATGAAGGTAATTGCTTGCACCAGAAATTTTTAGGGGCTTCATTGCAAAAGGGGTTGAATACATATATACATGCCAATTTTTAGTTATTTGATCCCATAAATTTATTTTATGCCTATATTTTTCTCACTTCATCAACTTAGACTATTCAGTGTTGATGCATCACACGTAAATCAGATTACAAAAGTATTTCAACACAGGTTGTAATGTAATAAAATAGGCAATAAGCCATGGGGAGTGAATACTTTCTCAAGCGACTGTAGCAGGGGAGGCCCAGAATTAAATTACTGAAGTTAGGATAGCAAAAAATATTGAAGTATATTAACAAGCATGCCAATGTTAATAAATCTGCCTTAATGTCTGATGATTGTGGGATAGGGAAGCCAATGGTATCCCATGTTGCCCATGATGTATGTTCTCATAATCCTCCCTCATCATCTCTACTGCTATTCCCTGATATACAATATTATTAATCTTCCAAATTGGCTGCAGTTGGAGATGGCTGTAACTTGTGAGTTCTTTAAAATAGTTCAGCTACTTTTCTGTCTAAAACAATTTGTTACTTGGACTTTCAGCTTAGTTAATTTCCCTCTGCAGTTGTCCCCTAATGCCTTCTCCAGCAGTCATTTCCCAAGGTGGACCACATAGGAACCTCTTCTTGATCACCCTGTAAGTACACAAGTATACGACTGGCATTTCGGAAGGTCTAAGGTTATGTAACCTGCAGTCCTTACTAAAAGCTGATAATGCAGATAAACTTTCTGCCTGCCATGAATAAAAGATGATGTGACTTGAATCTACATAATAATGTAGGGCCAAGCTTTGACCACCAGGTGTTCACAAGGTAATATTACACATTAACCCTATGGGGGGACAACAGCATGGTCTGTCTTTAATAACTAGAGATACAATTAACTGACACTATAATTCACAAATTACCACATTTATGTATGGGAATGCCCTAAGGTAGCCATATCTAATAAATACGAGAGATAGTGTTAATAAGGCACCTTTTAATTCTGTGAAAATGATTCTATGATACATCATAGAATTATGATGATGGATAATAAGTGAAGTGCATTTCATATACTGTATGCATTAATAGGTCCCATTAGTCGCCCTTTCTGTGGTTTGGTTCTTGCAGGTTCTGATCTTAAAATATTTCGTTTTATCTGTACCATTAAAGGGAACCTGACAGCTTGTTTTTACATATGGAGGTAGTGATATGGCTGTGTAGCTTCTTGTCCACCAATAAAAAAGAATAACTTTTTTGTCCAAATCCAATGTGCCAATCATGATAAAGCGAGCCGAAATCATGTGCAAATCGGAATGGAAATGGACCGGGGGCATGTTAGTGCACTTTGACTGCTTTTTCCAAGTGCACTGACATGCCCCCTAGTGCACTTTTATCCTGATTTGCATATGGGTTCAACGCTCATTTTATCATGACTGGTAAATCGGATTCAACAAAAAAATGGACCATATTTATCAAGGGATAAATACCAACACAGCCGTACCACCACTTTCATAAGTAAAAACGTGCTGACTGGTTCCCTTTAACTATAAGATTGATCATGGATATTTCTGGGTTGAGATGTTGAGATATGATTTTTTACAGAGCAAAAACACAATAAGTAAAACAGAATATACTGGAATGACCCATGAGCGTAAAGACCAGGTTAGCAAGTATAGCAGCTTTTATGGGGCTCGGCAAGGGGACTGCCTCTATTTACAGTGAAGATTGTATAGAAATCAGCCAAAATATAGAGCAAAATTCATAGAAGAGGATACAGGTAAAAAAATAATCATATGTTTTTAATGTCATAAACTCACAGAGTTAGAGCAAGAATTAATTAAAATGTTGGTACTGGGCCTCATAGCTACTTGCTATGCCCATGTTTGTGCCGAATAGTCCAGAACGAGCCAGGATATAACCTGCCGTTAATACATCAAATCATGCTTCCCCTATACAATATTTCCTGACTCGTGATCCATTGTGTGTGGGGAGGAATTGTAGGAAGGTGGTCGGGTGTAGGTGTAGATGATGGATGCAAGGGGTGGGGCTTTTTGGTGTTCCACCCACATTTATGTTCTAATCTTTAAGCCTCCAAACATCTATACTGTATACACACACACATATATATATATATATATATATACACAGAGAGAGAGAGGGTCACTGGCACTGTATGTGAGGGGAGATATGAGTCACGGAGATTACTTTCATCCGTGATCTAAAAACCCATAAGTTTTTTTTTAGCATGCTAGGTGCTGAAGGAGTTAAGCGGCCATGTTATAGGCAAATTTTTAGGTGAGTAGGTAAAGAGAGGGCGGGACGCCAACTCACCACATCTCCACCTCAAGGGTGTGGCTGGGGAAATAAATGTCCAGCCAGTTTTTTCTCCATCTGTGTTGTATGGAGGCAAGCAAGTCTCTATACTGAAGCGACTGTGAGAGCTGCCAAATGCGTTGTCCCAGATGTACTGGGCAGGACTGTGTGTGAACTGTTTATTTTCTTTTGAGCCGGACAGGCTGTTTTTTTGTTATCATTTTGGGTATTTGGATTATGATACAATAAATCATGGAGAGACTTTAACCCCATGTGTGCCTGTGTATACCTCAGGCCAGGGTCACACTTGCGAGACACTCGCACGAGTCTCGCATCTCAATACTGGGCACTACTGCTGCACTCAGGACTGGAGTGTGCGACTGCTTGTATTTCTATGCAGCTGAGCGCTCCGGTCCCAAGTGCCGGCGGCAGTGCCGGGTATTGAGATGCGAGACTCGTGCGAGTTTCTTATCCCATCGCAATTGTTTCTGTTAATTGCTTAACCTAGAAGCCAACAAGGAAGGGTAGTGGTCAAAGAATATGTTCTACATTTCTATCAAGAATTGCAGATAACTGGTGTAATCTGTACTTATATCAGGTCACTGTGCAAGGTAAATATACAAGAAGTCACAATATGGCTCTCTCAATTAGCTGCAGCACAGCAGGATCTCACAATGGTGCAGCTTACAGTTATCTACCAGAGTTGCCAAGCACAAATACATCTGAGTTGATTCCAGGAAATATGAATGAATGGCGGAGATGCCAAGTTAGTGTAATAATAACAACACATTTTTTTAGAGTGGAATCCAAAATGCTTCCATTGTGTTACTAATTGGTGTTTGAGAGACTGCATATTTATTATGTGATTTCCTGAAGATTAAAATAACAAATCTTCTACTCTGGTGATTATTCTGATATAAGAAAATCAAGTCAATGACTGACCATCTATTGACCATTTACTGACCATCTACACTAACACATTGCATTATTCACTTTACATCCAGCACCACATATTTAAGGAACTGTTAAAACAAACCTCTTATTTGACTCTGGCTCAGCTAATAACACTAATATGCTATATGTATACCTAAATGTATTCATACATGCAGATTTTTAAGATGTTTTGCATAAAAGCCATCTTGACCGCCAAACCTTTGCAAAAAGAAAAAAGTGGCATTTGTAGATATATCCTTCATGCGCTTTTTAATACAATTTAGGCTAGTTTCACACTAGCGTTTTGGAGCGCAGTGATGGCCTGCGCACGGCCGCCGCTAAGCCCCGCCCCTGCCGCGCCCCGCCTGTAGCTCCGCCCACCGGCGCATGACGCTGCATGCGCCCTGCGTCCCCTATCTTTATCACAGGGGGCGCAGGCCGTGCGCAGTATGCGTTTGGCGGCGCATGCGCCTTTTTGACAGTGCGCCGACGCAACCAAAATGCAGCAGGTTGCGTTTGGCGCAGGTCGGCGCACCGTCAAAAGGACGCATGCGCCACCAAATGCATACTGCGCACGGCCTGCGCCCCCTGTGATAAAGATAGGGGACGCAGGGCGCATGCGGCGTCATGCGCCTGTGGGCGGAGCTACCGGCGGGGGCGTGGCATAGGGCGGGGCTTAGCGGCGGCCGTGCGCAGGCCGTCGCTGGGCTCCAAAACGCTAGTGTGAAACTAGCCTTAGTTTTGTTTTTGGGATTTTTTATAGAGATAAATTTATTTAAAGCAGTTGTCTCTTATTTGTAAATGGTTAAAATTGCAACTTTTTGTAAAAAATCAGTTAAATACTCAAGGGTCTCAAAATAATAAATCATATAATATACCCTAAAAATAATACTTTATTAATAAAAAACCACAAGGGTCACACCACAAGTGAACACAAAAAAAACAAAAAAAGTGTCCAAAAATCCAAAACACATAAAATGTGGGGAATAACCTAGGAGTCCCTATTGATATCTCCTGTTATCACCTTCCTAGCCGCGGAGGTTGGCACCCTAGGGGGAACGTTGTGGCGCCCCCGCTCAATGGTGGCTGTCCCAAGGGACCCTATTGCACCCTGGCACCTCTAATGGAGTCCCTTCCCCGATGCTAAGGGGACCCCTATCAGATAACAGAGAGAATACTACGATGAGGGGGACCCTAGAACCCACAAAAAATTACACATATATAAAAGAACACATAAATAAATAGGCATATGGGAATACAGTACTGAAAATCTTGATATTAAAGGATTAATGTGCTATACACAGTCCCATCTAGACTCGTGGCTCAGACATATAGATATAGCTGAAAGGATAAAAAGTATCGTGACTCATCAGCAGCCAACAACGTGTGTCAATCCACCTAGTTGTAGCAGCATGTAATCTTAAATCCCAAAAATATATATATATAATTCAAGATACCACATCCTCATATATATATAGGTCACAATATATAAAGATCGCCAAAGTCACAAATTGAGCCCATATCCACAGCATTGATTCATAGATCTCATCACATTGTCAGACAATAGATAAAACGATTTCATCAGTGGAAAGCTCAAATAAAGGAGTTAGGATACTCATCGTGAAACTTATACCACATCAGGACACTAGTAAGGTTGCTATCAAGCCTCCTGATGATCCCAAAGGGGTGAAACGCGTTGAGGCGTCTGAGGCTATGGGACAGTGGATGGATTTCACGATAAATATCCTAACTCCTTTATTTGAGCTTTCCACTGATGAAATCGTTTTATCTATTGTCTGACAATGTGATGAGATCTATGAATCAATGCTGTGGATATGGGCTCAATTTGTGACTTTGGCGATCTTTATATATTGTGACTTATATATATATGAGGATGTGGTATCTTGAATTATATATATATATTTTTGGGATTTAAGATTACATGCTGCTACAACTAGGTGGATTGACACACGTTGTTGGCTGCTGATCAGTCACGATACTTTTTATCCTTTCAGCTATATCTATATGTCTGAGCCACGAGTCTAGATGGGACTGTGTATAGCACATTAATCCTTTAATATCAAGATTTTCAGTACTGTATTCCCATATGCCTATTTATTTATTTATGTGTTCTTTTATATATGTGTAATTTTTTGTGGGTCCTAGGGTCCCCCTCATCGTAGGATTCTCTCTGTTATCTGATAGGGGTCCCCTTAGCATCGGGGAAGGGACTCCATTAGAGGTGCCAGGGTGCAATAGGGTCCCTAGGGACAGCCACCGTTGAGCGGGGGCGCCACAACGTTCCCCCTAGGGTGCCAACCTCCGCGGCTAGGAAGGTGATAACAGGAGATATCAATAGGGACTCCTAGGTTATTCCCCACATTTTATGTGTTTTGGATTTTTGGACACTTTTTTGTTTTTTTTGTGTTCACTTGTGGTGTGACCCTTGTGGTTTTTTATTAATAAAGTATTATTTTTAGGGTATATTATATGATTTATTAAACTTTTTGTAAAAGCAAGCCACTCTGCAATTTACTTATTAAAAATTCTCCCCACTCTCAAAAACAGAGGGATATTTATTTCTATGGTATACTAAACATTGCCTTGTTTTTACACAAGAAGTGCAGGGCTTACAAGTTCTATGCTATACAGATTGTAAGTGCTGCTCTGACGCTGGCGAGATGGTTGGATTCAGCCAGTAGCAGCTCCGCTGCAAAAGCAAAGCTGCCTTCACAAGTAAGCGCATAGTTTGGAACAACGGCTCAACCAAGCCGCTGGTCTGAGGTTTCAATCAGGATTGCTGCTAGATCCGTTCTAACTGATCATCACTGGACATGTGAACAAAGCCCTACTCTTCAGTACTAAGTCAAGCTGTACCATTTTTATCATTTTAACCAATCACAGGTTATTGAGCTCACCCACTGTCATGGGGGCATTTATGACAAACATTGTTCTGTTGGAAACATTGGCAGCAAACTGTCATGGTGGCATCTTTGACACTTTGACATTTGTGGGAAAATCTGTGATTGGTAAACCATTATGGGTGCATCTGGAGATGGCTCACAGCTATGGTGGGACCTCTGGGCACATTGCTATAGGGCATCTGTGGATCACTCACAGCTATGATAGGACCTGTGGCTGGCACACTGCTATAAGGCATCTGTGGCTCACTCACAGCTATGGTGGGACCTCTGGGCACACTGCTATAGGGCATCTGTGGATCACTCACAGCTATGGTGGGACCTCTGGGCACACTGCTATAGGGCATCTGTGGATCACTCACAGCTATGGTGGGACCTCTGGGCACACTGCTATAGGGCATCTGTGGATAACTCACACCTGTGGTGGGACCTCTGGGCACACTGCTATAGGGCATCTGTGGATCACTCACAGCTATGGAGGGACCTTTGGCTAGAACACTACTATAGGGCATCTGTGAATCACTCACAGCTATGGTGCGACCTCTGGGCACACTGCTATAGGGCATCTGTGGATCACTCACACCTGTGGTGGGACCTCTGGGCACACTGCTATAGGGCATCTGTGGATCACTCACACCTGTGGTGGGACCTCTGGGCACACTGCTATAGGGCATCTGTGGATCACTCACAGCTATGGTGGGACCTCTGGGTACACTGCTATAGGGCATCTGTGGATCACTCTCAGCTATGGTGGGACCTCAAGGCACACTGCTCTAGGGCATCTGCGGATCACTCACAGCTATGGAGGGACCTTTGGCTAGAACACTACTATAGGGCATCTGTGGATCACTCACACCTATGGTGGGACCTGTAGCTGACATACTGCTGTAGGGCATCTGCGGATCACTCAAAGTAATGGTGGGACCTTTGGCTGGTACACTGCTATAGGGCATCTGTGGATCACTCACAGCTATGGTGGTACCTATGGCTGGCACACTGCCATAGGGCATCTGTGGATCACTCACAGCTATGGAGGGACCTTTGGCTGGTATACTGCTATAGGTCATCTGTGGATCACTCACAGCTATGGTGGGACCTATGGCTGGCACACTGCTATAGGGCATCTGTAGAACACTCACAGCTATGGTGGGACCTATGGCTGGCACACTGCTATAGGGCATCTGTGGATCACTCACAGCTATGGTGGGACCTCAGGCTGGCACAATGTTATGCAGGCTACTATGGCAGGCACACTGTCATGTATGTAACCATAGCTGGCACACTGTAATGTGGACATCTCTGGTTGCAATGCTGGCAATGAAAATTCTGTGGATGGCGTATTCGTTCAGAGATGTCAATGGCTGTCATATTCAGTAATATAGGGCATCTGTGGCTGTTTTGATACATCTATAATTTGTTCTTTTATGGGGCAAGGTTGTGAGACACTCAAGAAGGTGAGCATTAAAGGGGTTTTCTCAACATCATAAAGGGGCAAAATAGCAAAGTGCTTGGAGGAACAAGTCACTATGCAATTTAGTTGTATCAGATAATTACTGCTCTGATCCCGTCTGGATGGCTGGTTCGGGCCGGCTTTAGTACTCAAGCGCTCCATTGATGCTGCAGAAACAAAGATGGCCAGTAGAGCAACCGTGCCGCTGGTCCGAACTGTCTATCAATCCGGAACTCCTAAACAATGATCCCGAGACAACCTCTTTAAATGTTTTCTTTGTGTGATTATAAAAAAACAATAGAACTTTCTATGATTTATCAGGTATAGATTTTACAGTCATTATAAGTTGTTATTTTTTACTCTCATTAAAGTGCCAATAGTTTCTTTTGCTCCCATTTCAGTGCCAGTTTGTGGCCTAACTTTCCATAGTCTACACATGTGCCATCAGATAAATAAAAGAGCACGTTCCAGCCTTCCTTAAAACCACTAACGATAATAACATGCCTTTAAAGCAACGAGGATATTCTTTAATAATTGGGATTCAGACTTGTGTGGTTTAATATAAACTGTTGAAGGTGGGTGTTAATGCCCCTGCATCAGTCGTATTCTTTCCTACAGTAATTGGCCATTTACAGCCCTGGTTAAATCTGATTATCTTGTAAATATGGTAGGGAGGGATCCACTGTACACCACTGTATATACATTAGGGGCTCGTTAAGGGATAATAACTAAACGAGGAAAGAATGATACAGTGATCTTAACAAAACAGTAACTTGGGGGACATATTTTGTCTTTTTTATTAGATTTGCCCACATTTAACAGTTAACCTTAAATTGGTTTACATCAATCAAACCTGAAGGCAGTTCTTAAAAGAGATGCATTATTAATCCATCCGCAACTGCAGCTCAAAGAGTGGGAATGAATTCATCTATTACAGCGTGTGATGATTAGAGACCTGCAACATGTTACTCGCCACTTACTGTATTTACTATCATGTTGTTTTTTTCAAGAAAGGATTAGAAAAGAGTATAGATAACTCCGATAACAATAGGAGAAAGTATATTCAGCAATGTGGCAAATACCTGGGCCTTACAATGTAATCCTCCTGCAAAGACACGTATTAGGCTGATTAATGGCACCAAACACTGACACTCGCAAAAAAAAATGCCGCAGTCACAAATCTCTGCCTGGAAGAAAAGGTTCTGTAGAGCATGTCAGGTATAGGCACATGCAGCACCTTGGATGAACTGCTATAGACTCGACTTTATAATATCCTGTGCCTAGAAAAGCTTGCGTGTGATGTAAACTAGTTCAGCAAGAGGAAGAAAGTTATCCAACTCTGCAGGTTAAGCCAACAAGTATAACATTCACCTTCCTCTATATTCCGGGCTATCTTCTCCAAGGTTCCATATAACTAGAGCTTAGATGACTGAGCTCTTATACTTGCTGATATACTGAGAACAGATATATAAAATCGCAGAAATGCAGAGAGTATGGATGGATTAATATGAATGAGACATTTTGGATACATCCTCATGGTGCTAAAGTACATGCACCGCTATATGAATGCTACTCTAAAGCCATTAAACTCCCTTATTGCTACTTTGCACACATCTACCACTTATCATTTGTATACCGCCATCATTATTTTCTGACAATAAAAGGTCAGTAAACAGACTTCGCTATAATAATTGCAAGGTTTATTATGTATTACAGATGATAGGAGTCAAGACAAATGATCATTGATTAGAATATTTACTTACATTTTGCAAATACTGGTTGGAGAAGCATACTTGTATTTAATCATGGAGGCCACAATAGAAAGGAATCATTTACTTACATGGCTCTTTTTTTTATATAAAATTGGGGATTAGACGGAATATATATTCCCTCCAATCCTCAATTTTACAAAAGAGAGCTATGTAAGTAAATGACATGTATAAATATATATACGTATCTTTAAACACTGTACTTGCACATTTAGGGAAAAGGTCTGTTCACACTGATGTTATGACTTCTGTTCACAAGAGGTGTGACAGCTATGTCTTCACCATTTTTATTTATTTATTTTTTACTTATTTTACTCATTTATATAGTGCCATTAATTTCATAACGCTTTACAGACATTATCATTTTCAAATGGATACAAGTTAATCTTATCGGAGTTATGGTATAGTTTAATGCACGTGTACATCAGGCTGCAGCCTTATTTTTCCAATCAAATTACTGGAAGTCTGATGGGATCCTTATAAATATTAAACCATAACATTATAGAATATTGCTTTCACACGTCACTCCTTATTTACTATGACAGCTACACCATCAAACCTTATGAACTATGAAAACCACACCGTCCTCTCCTATGTACTGTGACTCCTTCATTGTCCTTGTGAATGACAAGTGTCACATAGCCCCCTTAAGAACTGTAACCTTAGTAGCATTCTCCATTATATATAATGACTGCCATTATGCCCCCTTATGAACTGCAATCACCACACCACCGCTCTTATGAATTATACCAACTACGCTGTCCACTCTTATGAACTATGACCAACACTGTCCTCACTTCATGCTCATCATAATTCTATATTGTCCCCCCCATGCTGCCCCCTCTCCATACTGTGCCTCCTCTTCATGCTGTCCCCCTACACTTCCCCATCTCCATACTGGGCCACCTTTTGACACTGTCCCCTCATACTGTCCTCTCTCCACACTTTGCCCCCTCTCCATACTGTGCCCCTTCACACTGTCACCCTCCCCACACTGCTCACTCTTTACACTGTCCCCCTCCACAATGCCACCCATACTGTGCCTTTACATTATTTCACTGTATGAAGAACATCCCCATACTGTGCTCTCCCAATGATTTTTTCTTCTGTATGCTGCCCCCAAATACTTAAACTGTGCCCTCACATTGTCCCTCCTTCCTTATACTACCCCCCTTTTTGTGTCCTCCAACTATCCCTCTTCATGAATACTGCCCCCTCTCTATACAGTGTCCTGCAACTATCCTTCTGTATATTGTCTCCCCATACTGTGCCCTCCCCTCACGCTATCCAACCTTTTGTATGCTGCCCTCTGTAGTGTGCCCTAACACTTTCCTTCCTTCCTTTTATATACTGCCCCTATACTGTATCCTCACACTTTCCTTCTTTCTGTATACTCTTCCCTATACTGTGTTCTCACACTATGCTTTGCTCTACTGACACCACATCCCCCACCTATAGTAAATCTTGTGAATCTTCAGCTCCTCTTAGTGCTTACCTTCTCAGACATCTTTGCCACCTCTGTGGTGCTGCAGTGACGTCTGCAGCATGAGGTGACCTCATTGCTCTACAGCAATGTCAGCCGCGTTATTATCACACCGCTGCCCATCAGGGCGGAGAGCCGATTGTTGCTCCTGTGAGCCCAGAAATGTCTTAAAGACACAAATAAAAATAAATACAAACTCCCCCTCTGCAAAAATACTGGTTTTGCTATTTGGTATGGCTGAAAAGAGCGCAGATTAAAAAAAATCTATGTCTGTTGGCGCCCACCCCATCCCCCCAATCTTGGCGCCTTATCCACTAAATTTATGGGTCTTTATAGCAAATATGGCTCTAACCCGATTACTGTTATTTCATTTTATTATGGTATCTACTAGAAGTAGGGAGCATTTGGTGAGTTTGCACATTATCTGTAGTGTGTCCTTCTGGGGTGTAACTTTTACTAGCAGTCAGGATCTTAGGACCCTCCATCTTCACACCCCTGTGTGATTCTTACATGTAGTATCAAGGCCGTTTATATAATGGCACCTGCCTGCATGGCCAAGTGACTGGTCTCAACTGGTTCTCTGGGAACAAAAAAAATATAAATATATTTTGTTTTCCTTTATGCCTTCAGCCACAAGACCTGAGAGACTATGATGAACAGTCAGCAGGTATAAAAAAAAAATATTGAATGCTCCTGGGCTATGACACTTTCTCATCAAAAGCCTGGACTTCATCCAAGTTCATCTGTTAATGGACAGCATCATCCCACCCCCCACCCATCTTCTTTCCCTACACGCTCGCCAGATCTCCTTTAACCCTTTCTCTGCCCCAGGGACCTGCTGACTGCAGCAGAGAGAAATGCATTGCAATGCATACTTCACCGGGTGTTCAAGGGTTACAGTTACCATTGCTCCAGTTACACTTATGCAGAAGAAATTCTCCAGTTCTAGACCTGAATGTTAACTTTTCATTCCATGATATGCAATTGTAAAGGGTTGTGTTTTGTAATGTATGCCTTAAGACTAATACGCCATATGGCAAGATATTAAATATCGAGGGATTTGTGGCGACTTTTGTTTACAAGGTGGACAGCAAAGAGTGAAGGGTACGCTAACATTGAAGGCATCCACTATCTATGTAAGAAACATACCTGTTTATACCTGATTCATTGCATTCATTTATCTTTTACATCCTATTTTATTTCTATACTATGCCACATTTTCATACCCATGTCCTAATGCTCACATAAACAGGTTAAATAATGTTTTCGGCATCTCGCGCCCCCTTGCATCCCCCCCATCGAGCGCCTACAAACTAGACACTGATTATGTCTTTGCTTTCCCCTTGCTATTCAAGATAAACAAAGTGCTTTAAGATCAGGGCACACCCTGGGACCCTTGACAAAGCAATCTATCATTCTGTCTGCTAAACCAGTCTGGCCACACTAAGACTATAGAGGCTGAAGCTCTCGGTGTACAATTTTTCCATTGTGCTACTGGCCTATTACAACTTACTTCCATTCTTTGCCACTTTCTCCAGAGCAGATGTGATGGACCACTTGGCTTAAGCCCCTCCTAGTCCAGACAGAATTGTTGAAAGAAACCTCGGGAATAAGAAAGTACATGGCCAGGACCTAGACAACACAAAGACGGCGACTCTCAATTTTGTGCTCTCACCTTCACAAATGCTCACTATTTATCACTGCAAGCTTTTCAGTGCCATGCTTCTGTAGAGCAAAGATTGGCGAATGAATGAATGAAGCCACAGAGCAGGCTTTCATGGGTTAGAGCAGTGCATTGTGTTGGCCATGAAAGGATTAACGAGGGTATCTATTAATAGTATTACTTTCATCACCATGTTGTTTTTTTCCCCTCTATTATTATTTAGCAGGGCATCTACAATGTGATCACTATATAGAACGTGAATACCCGACATTTCTAAACCAACAGCCTTCACGTTTATCGCGCACAATAACTGGGCAAAGTCAGTTTGAAAAATTGCAAAAATTTACCACTGAACCAGAAGTACCCGATTTTCTCTATTTATTTTTTACAGTTCTGCAATCTTGGAAACACTTCACTGTTAACAAAATGTAGGCGACATGGACATTGGACTTGTGCTCTATGCCTTATTCCAGCCCTTTAGTCACTCATTGAGAGGAGGGAATCCCACTGGAGTGGTTTACGGATTTACACTCGGCGAATGGCAAGAATTCTTTGGCATAAGTGTGTGTTTGTTGATCAAATGTCACATCATGTGCTTGCCTTTATTATGACTTACAAAACCCTTGCTTCAGTCCCAAGGCTTTGCCAAAGACAACACCACAGTACGATAAGCAAACACATGTATTTATGAATCATGTGAAGTGCTAGCAGCCATTAACGTTTCTCTCCATTTCACATGATTTTTCAGAACGCGTTTCATGGGCTCGGTGGAACAACTGAGCTTCTTGTGGATGTATCAGGCTTATTTGTCAGATTTCATGCTAATTTGGACAGTTCTCTAACATTTCACTGATATTCATGGAGTGGGTTTCAACAAGGTATAGGGCAGCATTGCTTTTTGACACAATTTGTTTTTTTCTTATGATGTTAGATACGCAATGACTGATTGAAGCAGAAACAATTATAGGCACATTTTGTGTACATTTTATCTAGGGATCTTTTATAATGTTTTCAATGGAGGTTCAATGTATAAGAGAGGCTTAAATAAAACTTGCAAGTGAAATAGGGCTCATCTTGTTGGCAATGAAGCTTGGTAAGAAATCAATATGTAAAAAGATCCTTACATTTACTATATCCAAGTATTAATTGCATATGGACACCCCTGTGGTGTAATTCAAATCAGCACCAAATTTTACAAATATAGTTTATTTCAAGCTAGGCTTGTAGAAAGTAAAGATTTTTACCATATTCTCATACATAAAATGCTTCCATTTTTCCTAGAAAAACCACCTGCAGAACACGATGAGGACATAAGAATCTTCTGCGGCTAGCATTTTGGCGCATGATCATCATTTGTCAAAGGGTCCCGTTACACTTAGTGACGCTCCAGCAATCCCGACAACGATACTACCTGGTAAGGGTCGCTGGTGCATCGCTACATGGTCGCTAGTGAGCTGTCAAACAGACAGATCTACTCAACGACGCAGCAACAATCTGGCAATCCGTATAACGACCTTGGCGGTCATTGGGACCTTGTCACACAGCAGCTTTTCTGATGACTCATGCCTGCGTCCATGAGATCTGCGTCGCCACCGAGGTCGCTCGTCGGCATCAAACACAGCGATGCATGCTGGCCTGCGGGACACCAACGATCAAAAAATGGCCTGGGACATTCGAGCATGATTAGCGATATCCAGCGGGTGGGGGGAGGTCGCCGCTATGTGTCACACACAGCGAGATTCCTGGCGAGGTTGCTGTTGTGTCACAAAATCGGTGACGTTTCAGTGATCTCGCTGACGATCTCATTATGTGAGATGGGGCCTTTAGGGTTATTTCGGACAACAAAGGTGTACTCAATTTTACAGGTCTTAAGTTTTGATTTTGGAAATAATTTTTATCTTTCCTAAGGGGCTCCCCATTCTTTATGTATGCTAATGACAATACCTTCTCACTGAGATTTACATTAAAGCCTGTATAGATCAGCTTATTTAAAATGATCCTCCAAAGTGAATTTAGATTTCTCAATATAGCTTAGCCGCCGTAACTGTCACCCTCCCTTTGCCTTCTGCTGCCTCCTCTGCTTAGGTCAGCGGTACGTTCCTCCAGCTTCCAAGATGGCCGCTTCAGTGGCATCCAGAGCACAGTGTTAAGTCTTAACCCCGTCTCTGCTACCTTTCCTATCCCACAGCACAGGAAAGGCAGAGGGGGCTTCGTTTAGACCTACCATTGAACTACCCATGCCACTGAGATGGCCATCTTTTAAGCAGGAGGAACTTAAGGCCAATCTGAAAGGAGAAATTCAGCTGGGAGCAAATGGAGGAGGCCAGGTAAAATATATGAAATATATAGACACTTTTCGGTCACAGGGGAAGCTGACAAGAGTGAATGGAGCAAAGTAACTATCTTCTTGTATATACTGAGTTTTCATTGCAACATAACATATTTTTATGGCAGCATCTTGTGGCCTATTGAGAGTGTTTGCATTATTGACTGGAATGCTTACAGTGTTTTTCAATGGTAAGCTAAACATGGCAGTGTCCATAAACCATGTGAACACAAGAATGTCGAGAAGGCAGCGTTTCTGCAAAACTTTCTGAAGGCCCTGATCATATTTTATTCAGTTTGTTAAAATAGGACAAATAACCCCTTCATCACCAGCCGCATTTTACACATAGCAAGCAAAATAGTTGACAAAGGCTGACATAGACGAAGTTTGATCAGGCCATGCCCTCAGATAATATATACAGAGGCCTCTTTGCCGCCATTGTTTACATATGTGCCGATATAGTAGTACAATAGAAGTAGTGTTTCAGAATGCCGTCTTACAGGAACCTACTTCTTACCAATTGTCCAAAAGCAATAAAAAAAATATTCTATTTATCTAATGCAGATCTATGGTGAGAATAGAAACATGTGAAGAGCAGAGAGCAATGCTCAGTAATCCCTTTCCTCTGTAAGGATATAAAACCATACTTGGTAATGTCGTTATATACCAGCGTGGCACTGGCCAAAACGGAGAAGGACATTTAGCCTTTTTTATCATTTTGAAATGGTAAACTATCCATTAGATTTCATCATATCTTACTGAAGCAATTACATCAAGAAAATGATAGCGCGTCTGGAATCAATTATGCATGCACTTGGCCAGAGACCAAAGGCTATGGAGTCGGAGAGGGCACAATCGTTCGACACACACAAATAAAAAGCCCCTAGATCTCACAGATGGACCCCATCAGTTCATCTTACTGCCTAAAAAGTTCATGCACTTAATAATTTATTTGTGTTCTGGATACTGTTTCCAGCTGAATATTAACAACTGCAGCGTGCTTCTACCGCAGTATGGAGCAAAGTCGAAGGGCACTGTCAGGTCCTTCTAAGGTTAGGAGTCATTCTTATACATAGGTGAATGTAAAATATTAAAATTTTATGTATGAGTTTTTTAAGCCTATGGTATATTCATTTAGCCATCTATAGTCACATGGTGAAACACAAGCAATGAGGATTTTGGGTACACTACAAAAATATAAAGACACCTTATTCTTATGTGTGTTACATGGATGTTAAGCTAATTATGCAAATTGTCTCTTCAGAGAGGAAGAGGACTAGAACTCTAGTGCCACCTATTGGAGGTAGCAATCCTAAAAGTCAATGTTGACCCTTTAAGGAGCCTAGTTACATGACTTAGGATAAAAGCCAAGCCAGAATCTCCATTTGCAGACACTGTGTTTCGGGGTGCTGCCCCTCATCAGTGCAAAGTGGGAGATCTGGTTTGGCTGTGAGAGAGGCGTTTGACCGATATCCAAGAAGTATCATTTCTTCTTGCGGAGAATGACATGCTAAGCATGTCGAGGTGCCACCTAGTAAAACTATTTACTAAAATTTTCTCCTATTTCAGTGAATGAGATTTTTCACTTGCTGCTAATTTAAGAGCATAGTAAAGGTTTCTTACTGATGAAAGATGGACACAGCACAATCATGGCTTAATACCAGTCGTACATAGCCACAATATGACACTTTTAGAAACATATAGAGCCTTGCATATAAAAGTAATTTTCGTGTTGCCTTGCTCCAATGAATGTTCTATCAGTTCTACAATGCAGTACCGTGTGGAGGCAGTATATGTGGTTGAGTTGGTTCAATCGATTGGCAGAAACCAAATCAACGACCACATCAGTAACCTCTGGCTGTGGGTGGGAGCCCTGACAACCGCCTCCTACCTCCAGGTATCTGCAACTCTTCTTTTGATTAGACAGCCTGCAGTGGATCGCGCCTCATCAATAACTTCTTGCCAGGCCAGCTAATCAAAAGAAGAGCCGCGGATGCCTTCAGGTCGGAGGCGTTTCTCAAGGCTTCTGTCCAGTAGACAGATATTAACAACATGGCCAATGGAACAGGTCCTGTGAATCGATTTGCACCAACTCTACACAATACCAAAAGTACACATTTCAACCAAACCAGTCATCCATCTGTAGACAGTGGTACTGAGATTCCTGTCCCTCATCAGTACAGGGCGGACTTCTGTATCAGTAGCACTTAAAAGACAGGTTTAATTATTCTGTAGGAGCTCTAATTTGCATATTTTTTCCAGGTATCTTTCCTGTAAGTTTCTGTATAATAGGTGACTCTCAGAGTCACTACCCCCTAAGAACTACATCTCAGGCATCTTGTTCAGCCAGACAGTACCTTGCTCTGCACTGATGAGAGTCAAAAACCCTGGAACAGCTGTCGACAGATATTTTATTTTACAGCTCTTTTCTGGGTCAGAAACTGACCAACAGGGCTGCGTGATATAGAAGGAACTAGAGAGGCATTTTTTTTCTTCTGGTGGAAAGCTTTAACTCTTTAACCCTTTGGCTTATTCAACATGTATTCTTCATTTAGAAAAGTATCTGTTCTGTATAACCTCATGTACAAACAGCATTAGGAAAGCAGATAAAGAGTGGAACTTGGGAAAAAGTGAGTTTTAGATAATGATTGTACGAACACACGTACCTTGTTCATTTTTACAAGTCGAGCCCAGCATCAATCGATGATAGATGTTTCTGTAAGACCAGGTTTTTATATCTTGGAATGCTGCAGCCTGGTGGAACAGCACAAGCACTAAAGCATTCCGTCTCACTATTGTCAAATTGCTTGCAGCTTAACCTCCCTGCCTTTTTTGCCAAGATCAATTCAACTGAACCTTTGGGAAAGAATGAAAAAGGATCTAGATTTTTGAAGGAATGTCTCCCCCAAATGGGAACTGTTTCATTGTGCATTCCACAAACTGTACTTAGCGTAAATGTAGAAACTGATAAAACATATTTAATTACGGGGAGGTTAGGATCCTAATTCCTCAATTCACTAAAGAAAAGTTGGCAAGGAAATGCATCATTTTGCTGCTTTCTGCCTGAGCATCTGAGGGAGAAAAGCCACTGAGGCAGCTAATACACAAAACATGATCAAAAGTGATTAACAACAGCTTCATATGCAAATTGCATTAATGAAGGAGTGCAAAGTCATCATGTAAATTAAATATGTCAAATCTCTGGGTGAACTTTCACTCACGAGAAGTAAAAAAAAAAAGAAAAAACATCTATTTTTTTACATAATCCATTTCCACAGGATGAAAAATTTTAAGAATCCTGGTGCTATAAACAATTTTCACCTTTTTTTTTCTCTCCTTCGGCAGCCTGACAGGCCAGGCTGATATGTGCCGAATGCACATGTTAATAAGCCAATCAAAAATGCAAAACAATTCGCAATTACTGCAAGGACCTAATGGTCATTAGAATTTACAACTAGGTAATGAACTAAAGTCTGCCCACACCATGCATATTCATAAAGCAATTTAGCCTTTGAAGATTAAAGCAGTGCTTAAAATTCAAATGAGCTTTAGCAAATTATCAGTAAAATTCATCCAAAAAGCACAGTGCTGCGTGTCCCATGATTTCCCCCCCCCACCCAACCTCTTTTTAATGCAAACCCGCAGAGCCGCCTTTATAGAGAGGTGCTCAGGGGTGCAGAAGGCAGCACTGCCCCAGGCCTCACGTGTTTTTTTTTTTATGTGGCCTTACTTTGCCTCATTTCACTTACAGCCCTTCATGTATTTTCCGTGCAAACACAATTAACTCCTTCATTGCTCTGGGGCATATGTATAGTTAAGCTGGTTTGCGATGGATAAAACTTTCCTGTATTGAAGAGCAAAAAAAAAAATCATTTTCCCTATCCGCGGCTTATCGTTCTCAAACTTTTACTGTCAAAAGACACCTGATTATTATTTTTATTGTTATCATTATTATTATTATTTTGACAGCCGTAACCAAGTTGGTGCTTTTTTTCTTTTTTTTTCTTTTTCTGAAGGTTTCTTTGGAAGTTTAATTCAACAACCGGAAGAATAGGGTATGTAAAATTCAAGTAAATGAATATACATGTCTTTCTCGTCAAATCATACGTGGGAAGAAAATTGTATATAAAATCATTCACCCATTGTCTATTCATCTTGTATTCTTTCTATAGATTTACCAGAGCTCAGTGGTGTGATTTAAGTCTGGGGGAACAAATATGTGTTCAAAAATGCCTGCCATCAACTGTCATTGGAAAAAAAAATACGTTGCCCATTTGGTATCATTTTAGTATAAGTCATCTCAATTCAGCTGGGACTGATAGGTAATAATATATATTGGCCCAACATATGCCTAAAGGACACCATTTTGGCATAGCTTTGGTCTTTGATGAATACGGCGCAACATATACAAGAGATGTTGCCACGCATATGACAACCATGCACTGTTAATCCTTAAGGGGGTTTTACACATAGCGATATAGCTAGCGATATCACTATAACGTCACCAATTTTGTGACGTTTTAGCGATATCGCTAGCGATATCGCTATGTGTGATACTTACCTCCGACCGGCTCCCCCGCTGTCCATCGCTGATCGTGCGAGAATGTCCGGCTCCATTTCTCGTCATCAGCTTCCTGCTGGGCTTCCTGCTGTGACAACGAGCGACGCGTGGAGGCGGGCGGGAGGACGTCAGGATCGCTGTGTGTGAAAGGTGAGTATCGTGCGCTGCGTCGCTGCTGCATCGCTGTGCGGTCTGCCTGTGTGACAGCTCACTAGCGATCATTTAGCGATGCACCAGCGATCCTGACCGGGTCGGATCGCTGGTCGGATCGCATGTGCATCACTAAATGTAAAAGGGCCTTTAGGCCGGGATCACACTTGCGAGTGCAAAGCGAGAAACTCGCACGAGTCTCTCGCATCAATACCCGACACTGTCGCCGGCACTCCGGAGTGTGCAGCTGCATGTCTTTCTATGTAGCTGAACACTCTGGTCCGAACCTCCGGCGGCAGTGCCGGGTATCCATGCAAGAGACTTGCACGAGTTTCTCGCATTGCACTCGCAAGTGTGACCCCGGCCTTAGACTAGGTCTACCAGCAGTCCTATGTAAGGCTACAAAATAATGAAGCCAAATAGCAAACTTTGGTATGTACTGACGTTGGTGGTATTCTTCTGTGGGTTATTTACATACAGGGTATGAATTCACCACTAAGTTAGGTTAAATTAGAACATAAAGTGAAAATTTCAAAATGGAATCATAGAATATACAATGTACATGAATTAAATTTTGCACACAAAAAAAGCCAGTACTTCTAGGAGAGACTAGAAAAAGGCATTGGGCTACAATGTTGCATGCACTAGCGGTGCAGGCCGTCAATATTATTTTTATAGTGAAGGAACAGGGCACTTTTAGAAGAAGTGAAACCTTGGTGATTTCATAGTTACATCTTTAAATATCAGCTGTGGTGGCTTTGGACAGTCAAATGCAAACCCATGTCTCAAGCTGCCTTTACAAAACTGAGATTTGCATGTACCAGCCAAGCCATGTGAGACAAAGTCAGTTATTAAGGCCGTTAAGTTCTGCTTCATCTTCATTATTTTTGAGGAAGTGGCGTCATCAATCGGGTTCACACTTTCGGATAGCTAGTAATATCACTGAGCATTGCTCCTTTGTGCTGTCCTAAAATAAACCCCAAGTTTCATTGATACCTCCTCCAACGTTCATCGAGGGGGGATTTACGTTTTGCCCAGATTTTCAGCAACGAAGAGGAAGATGCTTTGAATGTTTAACTTTTTATGTCTTGAGTATTCCTCGTGAGTGATTGCTCAGCGCATTGCATGGGTAGCCTCGCCTCAGGTGATTTCACTTCACTAAAATCAAGAGGCAACTAAAACATTTACTAAAAGTTAAATGGTATAATTAAAACAGCAAGCTAAACAGCCCATAAGTATAATAACACAAGACTTGGCCTGCCCCTAAAGGGT
The DNA here is from genome assembly GCF_039654945.1 of Dendrobates tinctorius. NCBI lineage: Eukaryota > Metazoa > Chordata > Amphibia > Anura > Dendrobatidae > Dendrobates > Dendrobates tinctorius. The sequence goes on from NW_027361936.1 coordinate 3,847,618, forward strand.
CTTGCAACATAATTATACAAGTAATTAGACTGCATGCTCCTCAATCAGGGATCCAGTCCTCCGCATTAATAGTTGCGTTAGTTCCTACGCCAAATCCATGTTATGTTTTATTATTGCCAATGCCTATACATGCAACTAAATACATCAATAATTTGATCAGTGCATCCAAGAATATATCCCTACAACCAATGTAATCTCCTCCCCAGAACAAAAGTTTGGGCAGCATGGTGGCTCAGTGGCTAGCACTGTACACCTTGGGTCCTGGGTTCAATTCCCACCAAGGACAACATCTGCAAGGAGTTTGTACGTTCGCTTTTTATTTTATTGCTCTCGTACTTTTTTTCTGGAGTGGAAATCATTCTAAGGTTACATTCACACTGTACTTTCAGTTTGAGGGTTCACTTCACACGGACAGCAGTGAGAACAATGATATTCAGTTGGGCTGTCCAGATGGCATTTTTTTTTAACATGGACCAATTGAACACTCTGTGGGCGTGCAAAACAATAAAACAAATCATAGAACATCCAGCTTTTACTGATTTATTGCCATTATTAACATAGGAAACTGATTTTGTTCTTGTAAATTTTACTCATTGCTGATGTATAAAAACATATGCCATATGGATACTATACAGAGATTGCATCCAGAAAAATCACCGCTTTTTTTTCTGAGTGAAAATGAGACAATTTTTTATACACACTACACTAGTGATTAGTTTTTTGATTCTGCATGATTCATTACTTAACTTGCATTGTTTAGTTAACTTTTTTTCGTGGGGGAGAATGAGGGTCATTATAAGAGCAGTAGGATTATTCAGCCATATTTGTGTTGTGATATGGAAGCAATTGTCCATCAGACTTTCCATACTCGCTAGTTATCTAACTCCTTGTAAAATGTTATCCAGATGCTTTAGCCTAAATCATCATTTGTGGTGACTTTTTTGAAATGTCATAACATTTTAACGCAATTGTACTCCAGTACCCTAATGGATTACAAAATCTACTTTTTTATTCTTTTTGCGCAGTTGAACACCAATGTGCAATGTTGTGAAGCTTGTTGAAATGATCGTGTGACTCTTTTCTTTAAAAAGACACAAAAGAGCGAAGAACTCTGAAATCGTGACGATTTCATTTGTGTGCTCACTTTGATGAATTTGGCGCAAACTTGTCCACCATGAAAAGACACACAAGACAAAAAATGACTTAAACAAAAACACAAATGATGATATATCGGCCTCCATATCTTCTAACCTGTCAAGTGACTCTATGTAAAGTAGCGATGGCAAACTCAGAGCAGTGATCCCTACGGTTCAATATTATTTCTTTATATGTTTCAGTATAGATGGATTGATAAGATAAGACACTTTCTCATGGTGTTGGGACAGATTCAATCTATTAATAATATTTGACGATGGCACTTGTTAATGTTATGATCTTGGGGCCATCAGTCAAAGATTACAGATGGCCGCGGTACTGAGAGGCCAAAGATGGCCAATGAAGAGGCTTGATAATATTCTTTCTATTGACTTGAATTACACTTGTATATGGGCAGATCTTGATAAGAGAATTCTTATTATGCTCATACTTTAATCGGGGTTTTGTTGGCTAATAACGTTGATATATTTGATCATCTATGAAGACAACGTCTCTCATCGGGTTCTCTCTCATTGCCAGGTTGTCTTTCTTAGACTTTGCGTAGTTTCTAGCCTGTTATTTCCAGGCGTATACCTATACCACGAGGCCTGAATACGGGATCACAGCCTTTCGACTCTTCTTTCCTTTGCTCAACGACTATGGTTGGATAAGAGAGTACAGAGACATTGCTCCACAGTGTGAGCTGCAGGATTCTCTAATCACACTCAGTGGCAGGTAGTTGTACTCATTAGTGGCCTCGCATTAGAATTTTACACTTACACATCACAGCGTCTCCTTCACTTTTGATTTGTTTGATACCGAATTCCCAGAAGTCACGTATGAGACTCATCGTTAGAACAACGTGATCCAGACTAAACGGCACTATGTGTCTAATTTTTACTTTGCTATTGATATAGAGGGGATGAGTTTGTCACTGGGCACACATCGCTATGGAGCAAAAGGTAGAAACTGAAGAGTAGCTCAGCTGTATCTGTATAGTCTTGACACCCATTGACAGATGAGTATTTTCAACACATGTGTTGTTTTAGTGATTTACCGGTAAGGGAGAATTAATACGATCTGAAGTATGTTGAGATGGAAAGTTCTTCACCATCGGGAAAAGACTCCAAATCTTGTAATAACGGAGAATAATGAGAAGAATGTGAATGTACAACAAATTGCAGCCGAGGAAGTACAAAGCATTCTTGTCGTGACTTCCTCAATAAAGTGAGAAAATCTCTCCCTTGTGCAACCACTATTTTTTAGCAATTTAAACTTGAATTAAACCAATTTAGTATATTAGCATGGGGAAGATGAGACGTTCCACAGACGGCCGCGCCATTAGGAGCTTTCAATGACCAATTTTATTTGAAATCAAATAAGTACCAAAAAAAAAGGAAAAATAAAAAAATTCCTCCAGACATCTTTGTCAGCCATAGGTCTACATCACATACAATCCCTCCCAGTGGCAAAGTTATTACACAAGGCAGTCAAGCCCAGCCATAGTTTACATGGACTCTATCAGAGCCAAGACAAAAGACTACAGACAGACAATAGCTTGCAATGCAAATGCTTAAAAAAAAAAAGGGGCCACAATTCTTAACCTGCCAAAAACGTTTCCCATTTGGAAAACCAAAGCAGTCTTACCAGGGGAGACGAAGAAAGAAAAATGTCACAAAGGGAGGTTGAAATATTTCTAAAAATTAAGCAATTAACTTTTCGGCAGAATTCAGCAAGCGATCGTGATAGACTGTTCTGCATAAAAAGCAGGAGTCGTGATCCTCGATCTCAGACCGGCGGCCGGCACAAAGGAGGCAGCCTCTGCACAATGCCTGCTGTCAGCAAGTGAATTATTTTTATACAGGAATTTTTATCTCTATTGTACAAACAAGTATGTGCCTGCGCTGACTTGTTAAGCAATCCACTTGTATGTAGAATAAGAAATGCCTTTTTTTCTTTCTTTCCCCGCTGCTACTCGTCACACAGCCCTAACATCACAAGACAACACATTCTTTGAAGACCCTGATTTTCCTTTTCTAATCAGTCGGGTTGTAAGAATCCATATTTTATCAGAATCATTTTTTTTTCTTTAATCTATTTGTTCATTTAAAAAAAAAAATATTCAAAAATTAAATTGAAAATTTTTTTTTTGCAGTTTTTAATAACTGACACGTTGGTTTTTTTTTCATGTGTTTTTCTGCTACCTACCCGTAACATTTCTACTGAAATGCATGCAATGTTAAAAAAGCAAAATTACCTTCGGCATAAAAGTAACGTTGTAGGTAAATAACCCTATTTCTGTCAGTTTTATTAAGAGCATGGCCTGGGGTCTGTTGCTTCTATCCAGAGGTAACAAATGCAATTGTCAAAAAAGCAATACACGCATTCTATACACGGTGGCATTTGTGGCCTACAATAGGCTCTTAAATAAACGACAGGCTAAAGCGGCCATTCTGTCATATATTAGTTCAGTATCCACAGAACAATAATAATAAAGCATGATGTACGGGAGCGGGGAAATATCAACATGTACCCTGTCAGCAGTCATAGGGTACGCACAGGTATATGACAAAAAGGACAAAAAGGGGGGGTATGTTCTTAGACCGACGCAACAGTTATGGTAACTCTGGGTTAGAGGATGAGACATGGTAGTTTCAAGTACACCTCTTCTTGTCTGCACATCTGTGCAAGGGAATTTTTTTTTTTTGGGGGGGTGGAGTTGTTAAAACTAGATTCTGAAATTTGCTCAGGGTGAGCCAAAAGTCAAAGCAGAACACCAACTGCTGTTTCACATTTTACAACCTCAGCCACAGAAGCTCAATAAAATTCTCTTGTATTCCGCACTGCGGGGTTGCAAAACTTCATCTTTAAGTTTGTTGAAGACTCTTTGGGTCAGATACAGCAGTTGGTTATTTAGCACAAGCCGTTACAATGCGTGATCTGTACTTTTACATGGGACTGCAGGAAAACCTTCTATATGCTTAACAGGGATTAATGATGCTCAAGTAAATGATATGTTCCGCTCTTATGTATTTTACTTTATTTAAGACAATTTTTTTTATTTTCCACATCATGTATGCTCAGGATGCTACGGCCTCTGGTGTTTTTCATTTAATCTAGACTAAGCCAGTGCAACTCTGCATATGGCTTTGTCCTTATTAAAATATTCAACTGCATTGTCTAAAATGCTGTCCAAGGTCTGGTTCAAAAACACCATATGCAGCTCTGTGATTGACAAGCATTTGTCCACCTAACACCCTGGAGCACCCTAACCACAAACAGGTTTCCATTATGGCCCAATGTGGATTCACAAGAGCATAAGAAACTGTAAAAACACTGTCAACGCTCTTTTAACTAAGCAAACTGGGAAAGGGTGAATGTGTTCAAGTGTGTTTTATTATAAGCATGCCTCTTTCTTCTTTGTACACTCTGTTAATTTGGTCCATCTGCCAACGAAGATGTTCTGCCTGCAAAATGGGCACACTGCTAAAAACTCCTTCCCACCATTAAACAAAGGAAATGAAGGCTTCTAATGAAAACACCAACCTTTCCGTGTCGGGGAAGTGGGGGTGGGGGGTGGGCAAAAGATGAGTTTAGTGAAAAATTGTAGAAGTGTTAAGAGCAGCCATTATTCCAAAAGGGTTAATAGGATGCCAACATTTTACCGGTAGGTTATTGCACTGTTGGGCGCTAACTAGTCCATTGCTAATTCGATCATTTTAGAAACCGTTAACTTAATTTTCGCATTAAAAAAAAAATAAGAAAAGGAAAAGGTAACAGCACCGACTGGCACAGATGAAGCAGGAAAAGACATATTGGGCATTTTAACAGCACTGTCATTCGTACTAGACTAAGCACTGTACAATTCCCTGGACTGACTGCACATTATAATTTCAGCTTGTAGCTGTGTACAGCTCTATTACAGAGGAAGGTGAGCATTAAGATTCTGCCGGTGCGGCTGCCAGGAAATTTGCATGCCTGATCTAAACTTGCACCTAAAAGGTTTCTCGAAGGTCCTATAACTTAGCTAATATTTCATACACAAATCAAGAGTCCACGCCGCTGGAAGGCGTCCTGACCTTAACACACCTGCAACTTTCTTCTCGTTCAAGTCCGGCTCAGAGTCACTTGGGAAAAGACAAGTAAGCCTAATGGAAAGATTCAATAATTCTCCGTCCCTTCATGAACAGTAAAAACCTTTTCGAAATTGCGCTCGCAAGGTTTATTGGGTCTGGCCAAGATGGGAAGCGAGATCATTGACGAAAAGTCACATCAATCTAGGTGACTAAAGTCATTCTGCAAATTCACGAAGGCACACTTTTCTGCCCATGCCAGTGCAAACATGGGCATCTTTGATGGCTTGAAGTTGCTTGGTTATTGTTCTGAAGCTGAGCTGCATACTTAACATATTGCGATGTATCAGTGGATTCACGAGGAAGAGCTTTATCTTATCTCCCAACGCTCAACATAGTACCAAAGAGTTAAATGACAAATTCAGCCCTGATAATATCCGCGTGTACCTGAAAACAGCAAAAACACCTAATAATCTGCATCAATTACATACATGCAGAATGCACAAGAAAGACGAATGTTTACCAAGAAAATGTATAAATTCATGATTTTATATATAGATCTGAACCAAAAAAAGCAAGCAAGGCCAATCTCATGAGAAAAATCAGGCTGAGATTTACCAGTGATTCAAGGTAGAAAAGAAATACAATAATATAAGGTATGAATCAGGTGTACGGATGGGTGTGAATAAAAGGGGATCAGACCCCGTTATCTAATCACATAACTGCCAACATACCCATGGCACACACACAACCTCGAGCAGCAGAAAGCAAATAAAGATGCTTACTGATTAGATCTCCTAGTAAGGGATGGCAAGATGCCAGGCAATGTCCAGCTTGATGCTAAGCGTCTTTTATTGCACAAAGCTGGTACCGCGGCATACAAATGCCAACTACATTGCTGGCAAAACGGTGTCTAATTCAATATGAAAGGAGCCATTGCTTCTGTAATCAGCTACTTCGGCATCTCCAAAGGGCACCTCCATTATTACGGTTTTTACATAATAAAGGCATGATGCAAGCATAGTCGCTGAGCGTAGAGATTATCGATCGAATAACGCACATCAATTCTGTTTACTGCTGGTGAATGGAAAAAAAAAATCTTCATTCTAGCACCGGTCTACCTGATTATGCCGTCTTCATCTTATGTGTGATCATCATCTCTGTAGTGACAGTCCCTCCCACAGTAAAACATTATGGCTTTACAATACACAGTTCTCAGCTTGTACGAACGCGAAAGCTAATCGATACTGTAGGTATACGGCACTACGACGGCAGGCAGGTCTCCCATATAGCCTATAGGGGATGAAACATGAACATATCTTCCGTTCACTCGTTCACGCAAAGTATCCGATTCAATTTGTATTGTGCTAGAATTCATTTCACCTAATTAGGGTATTTAGCAATTATAACCCAATATATCCCTTATACAAGCAGAAAGCCAGCGCTTCCTAATTACTTTACAGCCATACGCAGATAAATATTCTATATAGCTTCAGCCCGGCAACGATGATATCATTTACCCAATACATAAAATATTCCAATAATACAAGCCAGACTACAGAAGCCTTGTGTGCAGTGTATAAATGCGATCCTCATGGTACGAGTTCCTGTGTATACAATTGCATCTCTCCTACATCAAAGTTCATAGACTTTCAACGTCATATTTACAACTCAGCGGGGCCTCCATAATGACCACATGTTAATTAAATCAATTCAGACCATAGATGTAGAGGGTTTTTTCTTTGCAGAGATAAATGATGCATTTATGGCTGGGTGCCAGAACAGCGGAAGCGCTATTTTTTTAAATTTCGGAATAGACACAAAAAATCCGACTTCTGTAGATGTGTATTTTTTTTTTACTTTGTGTAAATCGTGTCCTGTTGTGATGGTAAAATCAAAGATTACTAGATAGAGTCCACCACTACAATCCAGTATTGTAATAGATAACTCTATTGTAAAGTTGACTTATGTTGCCAATCTCATGGAACTACGAAACATTATCCAACTATACCCTTTGGATAAATTTTCAGAAAATTTTGCAAAAAGATACAGCATATGTCTATAAGATGTCTCATACTTTGGAGAAGAAGACTTCTTGTCTCACCAAAACCGGGATGGTGGTCTTCCTAGGTTCATGTAGAACTATAAAACCGGGATGGTGGTCTTCATAGATTCACGTAGAACTATAAAACCCAGATGGTGGTCTTCATAGGTTCACATAGAACTATGACCGACCAATATATTGATGATGATGTTGATCCTATTTATTATCTAGGGGGTTACCTCTCATTCTCAAAAGTGCTCATGTAGTAAAATTATTTGACTTCTAACTTTGGACAAAGCCTTGGACCTTTGAGGAACAATCTCATTCTTAGGGCAAAGTATGAAATGGCAGGTGTATGTTTCAACAGGCGCTTATACAGTGTATGTCTAATTAGGATATTATTTTCATCTGTAACTTTATATACATGTGACTTATTGGTAGCAGTTCTATACAAAACGTAGGACAAAGCCTACATAGATACTGCATGTTCTACTTGGGAGATGTCCTCCTGTAGAAAGGATGTGTTCAGCAGAGATTGAATTTTGTATCTGATAGTACAATTTGACTTGTGTTTCTACTCCGAACATAAGGATTACACAGAACATCATCTAATGAATTACAACATGTTCCAAAAATGCTTGTTAAAGGATGTCTGAAAATGTAAGAGTCCCAGAAGGAAGTTACTTTGCGAATGTATGAGCCCAAGTCTCTGGATTAAACCTATAAATGTATCAAAGGCTGGAGATGCTCAGATTCTGGAAGTAATAGGAATAGAGGAACCTTATTTATAAGATGCTATCTGGGATAAGGTGAACACACAGTTCCTTAAAGGAGTGCTCCGGAAAGACTGTTTAGTTACAGTAGCCTCGAAATGAACATATGGAGTTTATCAATAGAGTGACCTATTTGGGACAATGGCAGGCAGTCTGCTTTTAATTCCTTCTTGACAGATACTGTGTTTTGTCTTTTAAACAGAGCTCTCCGACATGTAAATATGATGTTACATCACTCCAGCCCTTACTCCATATTTGGCCATTTAGAATGACTTTGGATCTCTAAAGGCTACAGATCCCTTCCACCAATCCCAGCTTCATTAATCACCAGATACTATTCTGCTGTTATTCCCTCATATGAAAGACAGCAATTGGAAATGGTCACTAGGCCCCGCAGACGGGAGAAGGAAAATTAACCCAGCGTGGGCCAAACTGGGCTCCCCTGCAGACAAAATGCGTGCTCCATGAGCCTCAGATCCACACGTAGCAAAGGTGAAAGCGTCCTTAAAACTTTTTGGAACCGCGTTGTTCGTTCTTTGTCATAATCTAATATTCTCAGCTACGATTTACTGCCAGTTAGCCAATACGTCTTTATGCAGTCCCATGTAAAATTACAAGACAAGCTCATTAATATGTCTGTGTTCAAACATTATGCATATGATTTGAAGGACACATAAAAAGATGAGGTGTCTGTCTAAGCTTTGCATAGATACATTACATCTATACCATACTCAGAATAATTAATATGAAAACTTTTGCAACGATAGTACGCTAGTGCGACATGTTCTGCATGTTTAGAAAACAACAACTAAGCCCACAGCAGAAATAATACTTGTCCTACATCGTGAAGAACCCAATGTAAAGTTTCATTTACCCATGACTCTGCCACCTAGATAGCGAGTTCAGATCCCCCGAGCAGGACGCGGCCTGTAACCAGGTGCCAGAACCTACTGTTTGCCAGCTCCATCCTGCAACCGGAGAGCTACATTAAGATGTAACTGTTTGATTTTCACACATGCTGACCTTATACTAAATACAGCACACAGCCCTCGTTCTCACACAGTGCTGGGCGGCTGCAAGTCAATTCACATTTCATTGTCTGTGTCTAAAAGGTTAAAACAACAGATACAAAAGAGAGGGAATCTCATAAAGAGTAATACACTTGTGACCTATTCTTAGGAATGAGGTTTGTCTGGACTTGGAAAGGCAATCACCGAACTACAACTCTTCACGTTTATAATACCATTTCTACCGCGAGAATTGTGAATGTACTATTAGCCGTCTACAAATTCTGGTGGTCCTGCAAGGCAAAGATGGGGCAGACCTTCATGTGTCATTTACTAGGTCAGTAAGTAGTAGCTAGAATATCCCAATATGGGAAAAGCATTAAATAAAGTGTGATATTATGGAAATAGATAGATAGATAGATAGATAGACAGACAGACAGACAGACAGACAGACAGATAGATAGATAGATAGATAGATAGATAGATATGAGATAGATACAGTGAAAAAAATAGAGACAGACTGCAATAGAGAGATAGATATTGCTAGATTGATATATAGACAGATTGATTGATTGATTGATTGATTGATAGGTATGAGACAGTAATAGAGAGACAGATATAGCTAGATAGATAGATATAGATAAATACATAGATAAATACAGATACAGTGGGAAATAATAGAGATAGTTATATAGACAGACTGATAGATAAAGATACAAATATATAAATAGATTGATAGATACAGTGAAAAAAGTGACAGATATTAATAGTCAGATATAGCTAGATAAATACATGTAAATAGATATATATATTTATGGATTGATAGATAGATAGAACAATTCAAAAAAAGGAAGAGCTCCAAAATAATATAGCAAAATTGGGGAGTTTAGTTAGCCTCATGGGCTAATTAAAGTCCATATTTTTGTTTTCTTATTTCGGCATGCAGCCCTTTTTTGGATTGCTTGAAGGCCTTGCACCCATTAATGTATGTTTGGCAGAGGGATGCTTCAATTTTCTCTTTTTAGATGGATAGATAGATAAATAATTGATATAATGAATACTAGATATATAGACAGATAGATAGACAGATAAATGATAGGAGAGAAATAAAATCAGTGCAGGGCTCTTCCATAGTGTGGTTGTGTAAACCACAAAGAAAATAAAGATACATCTGTCAAAACCACATCAGAGGTATGGGGAAAGCACAGAGAGGCATTTATCATTTGGCTGAAGAGGCAGACTGCAGAAAGCGGCCTTTCCTGTCAAACCAACCTTTTGAAATTTCCAACATGCCCTTAAACTTTTCGAATAAGCATGTCTGTGCGCTTCAGCAACTGCCCTCTCTACTCTGGCCTGGCCAGTGGAAAATGGCATCTTAAAGTCAAGGTCAGAGGTGTCACTATGCCATGGGGCTGTGTTTAATTACAGTCTGCATGCTGACAGCCAGTATGGATCCAAGGCTCGCTGCAACACACTTTAACCCTTTCTGTACCCCTACCAGTAAACCTCAGATGCTTTAAACAATGAAATGTTTTGTCCACTTAGAAAATAAAAAACATAAAAGCCTAATTTTATCTATTTGAGTATATAGATAAGCACAGGCAAAATTGCACAGCTTTTCTAATTTAGGAATTATTCGGTCAATTCTGGCCCTGTGTCCCAGTAGAGACCATGTATGAGACTTGAACAAGTGTCACCTAACTGTTCAGGGAGTTTTATAAGAAACAAAATCTGCGCCTGGAGGAATAATAACATGTATATCGTAACATGCTTCCATCAAATATGTGTTCAATCATTTTCGAGATCTTAACAAAGAAATTGTACGAGGTCAATTATACCGATGTAGGTAAGGTGCGACGGCTGGAGTACAGGGTGAGGGAAGTATTCAGTAACTTCCTCTCATTAGATTTACCTGTTACATTTTCCTGTTTAGGACAAATCCCTCTAGATGACGTTGACAAACAGTCGTCATCCTCCGGCGTGACCTGGATGCCAACCTCCACAGGATTGGACGCTTTCTTCAGCTCACTTGGTGTAGGTGAGGGCGGCTTATCCACAGCCTTTTCTAAGCAAAGACTGCCATTGCATTGTTTCCGTTTGTGCTCAATAAAAATAAGAATGTCCCCCAATGGGAAGTTCATCTGACACTGGCCACAGGTAAGAAGGTCATGGTCCCCTTCTCCGGTTCCCAATGTGCTGTTGTCTGGTTCATCGTCTGTTAAAATGGCTTCGACAGGTTCGGCTGCAGTGTAGAAAACAAAGAAAACATCAGCTCTCTTGAGAAGGAGAAGGAGAAACAAGCAATAGATAGGCAAGGTTTATACCCCATACATACTCTACCCATGTATCTCAGAACCCCAAATTGTCGAGAAAAAGGAACCATGGAAGAACCATTATGAAGGAGAGTACCGGGAGGTTTTCCCGAGACCTTGATAACATGGTTGCTGTTGTATGTCACTATTGATAGCAAAGACATTTTGAATGAATATGTAGATGAAGCTTGGAAAATTATTTAACCCCACGATGCTGAGAAGCAGCATAGGAAATACTGTATCAATGTACAAGAATATATAACAGAGTCTAAATACTTTGGAAGTGTCAATTCTCCAAAAAAAGCATTTTATTATTTTCTGATCTATGAGGTTTGGACGATCTACCCCTCACACGTTTACATTCATGTCGCACCATCATGTAGAAGTCAGTGTGGTCAAGTGAATGCCACGTTTCATAACCACTGATAGAAGTCTATTTCATAGACCTGAAACACCCATCCTACCGGCTGTCAAATTTGACAGATCGTCTACGTGGAGATGCAAGTCCTTTTTTTTTAGAATAGTGAAATTAAGCTTCTAATAAAACATATATGGCTCATCGGAATCATATTGTTCCTAGAGAGCATTTTAACTAGAATAAGACGTTCCGTCAAGCTGAAAAAAGAAGAAAAAACACAGAGAACCACGTTCTTTGATTCGTCACACAAAAGGCAATGGTGACACTGCAATGTCAATTAGAGCACAAAGAAAACCCATTTTGGAAAATATCATGGTGCCCAATACAACTATCAAATAGTTAATCAGCCTGACCTTCTTAAGCAGGCTGCCAATTTCACATTTTAATGAACTTAAAGCCACAGAGAATCAAAAAATAGATTTTAATTTGGTCGTAGAAGTGTTGGAATAGATCCTGGTAAAGTGCAAAAATCTACTGAACTCAGGTTAAATTTATTTCAACCCCACGTAGAGCGAATATTGAAGAGGGGGAGATCTGGGGTAGCTCCCAGTTGAGCAGTATAAAATAATATAAGAGTAATACTTTACTGTACCTGAGCTTCAAGTAGGACAAAGTCTGACTTTTTGCGAAGTACCGTAAGGTGCCTCTAGGACTTCATGATGTAAGCCCCAATATTATGGGGTCAAGATGGCATTACTTTTTCAGTGTCATGCTACCAAATACAAGTAGTATATATTATCAGGAGAGAATAATAATCTATTTATATAGATTTATTTTTCTCATTCGAGATTGATGGCTTGATGAAAATATGAAAATAATCACCCCTTATCGTTACACTATGAAAGGTGGTGGCTCTGACATAGTTAAAAGATATTTGCACAAAATAGGCAAAGTCTACGAAGTACAGTCACCAGCCTGATTTACAATCAAAACCAGGAAATGAAGTGCTTATTCAGAGGTAGCTGATTACCCCTCCACATTTCACCTAATTAATTTTATAGGAGGCAAAGTTCTTGAAAATAACAAGATGATCAGATGTACAGATATAAAATCCATAACCTTAACATTTCCGATGCTCTCCACGTAAATTATTTCTAATTAGCTGGGAATACATCCTGATAAATACGTACATTCAGGTTGCGTAGAGTTGGCTCCTGATGTATAGATATAGTTTGGGGGGGAAGTAATAATTCCATTATTCGGCATCATTAGTAAATCCAGTGTACCAGCTCAGTCGTGTACATTTTGTACCGTTTATATACAAAGCTTGTGTTGTTTTAAATAAATGTAATTTCTTATACATTTATTATGATTTTCTACATATTTAAACAGGTATTTGAAGGAGCCAGTTAAAGTTTGGGAATTTGAAAACTTTGGTTTTTTTTAGATTTATTATACACAAGACTTTTTCAAAGTGTTTCCGGACTTCAGACTTTCTTTTCGATTTTGTCAGACGTCCTTGTGTTTTACTCACGAGCGTAAGGAGTTGAGTAAATGAGCACAATATTAATGTTACACCTAGTTTGGTCTAGTCCAGGATTTAGTAAAAAATAATAAAGATCACTGGGCCGGAGGACCAACGTTTTTGATGTGAACTTTGCAAATAATAATGGCACAATGGGAGCTTGAACAGAGGACTCTATCCCTCCCTCTTCCTCTCTCTGTCCAAACACGTGGATGAAAGGCAAACATGTCAGACAGTCAACAAGGAACCTCTCTGTTTTAGGAAAAACCTGTTTCCCTCCCCTCCCCCTCTTACACAAGACTTCTTGCCTCCCTTCATCCTAGTTAATAAAGAAAAGAACAATGTAAACTTAAAAAAAAAATAATAATAGGCCAGACTCGACATGTCGTAAGCAAACTTCAACTTGTCTATGAACACCCAAAAAAAAAAATTACGGAAGATTTATGAATATTAATAAAAAATATTTATGATTAATCTCATATATATATATATATATTGTTTTATTTTTACAAAAAATAATTTAATTGTAAATGGGATAACTATTTTGCCAAGACGGGTTCTATTTGACTTTTCGATCGTACGTGATTTTATGCGAAATCTTTCATGAAAAAATAAATAAATGGTGTCCACTCTAGATTAATATATGTATATATGTGCTTCAGCGGCATGAATAGTGATGTCTGCGAGTGTGAAAAGCAGCTGAGGACACCGTTTTTTCAAGGTAGTTTAATCCAATGCCTGCATCGCCTCATTTAAATAAAGCACCATAAATTGTAGATATGGACAAAGAAATGAGAAGGAGAATAAAATGTGCTTCCCATTCACCCCCACCATGAAGAAAAAAAAACAAATTATGAAAATGTAGGAATATATGTTGAACCGGTCAGGTTCAAGTTTGGGCGCGTTTCCTGATCTTTCTCTGCTCCCTAGCGGTCAGGTCCGGTATCACACAATATGTCTTAAGTAAAACCTCATGTTGTCGATCAAGTCCCCCGGAGCTCCCTTGGCAAAGGAAGGAGATGGAGGAATGGAGGGGGGGTCAGAAATACCAGAAATAACCATTAATGCAGACAAGAGGCAAAATAACAGACAACGATCAATGATAAGCCAACGATGGAAGTTTATAGGTATGATATCAGACAAGATACAATGGAGGTTGACCCACTGGCGAGTCCCATGGGAAATAGAATAGTGTTGGGTCATACATGGTAATTTGATACATTGTAACTTTGCTCATCTCCATCACATTCCCTCTGTAAATGAGAATATTATATACACAGAGTAAAATATATCAAGGAAACGTGGCGGAATTTAATCCCAACATAACCAGTGCCTATCTTACATTAATCAATATATTGGAAACCGGTAAGGGACTGATTAAAGTTGGGGATTAGTGAAACATAACTGGTTGCTGTATGAAGGTAAAGGGTAAGATTGAGACGTACAGATGAGCTGCCACGAGGCATAAGAGGACTGTATAATAACACAGCGGACGCCATTAAGAATACATACATGTAGATGGGCTGACACGGATCTGAGGCATGCTAATTCTACAATGCATGTTCCCAACAAGCTGCGCACCATCCACTCATTGTTCCCAAGCTCCCCGAGAATTACGAAGAAAAAAAAACAATTCCATACAAAATGCCCCCCAACCTGTATTTATTTATTTTGTATCTCGTATAGGTTACAACAAGGCTGTCAATGTGATTCCTTCCACAGAGAATCTGCCTCTTCAGATCATTTTTTTTTTTTTGTCTGCTTACTTTTTTTTTTTCTGGAGATTATTTTGCTTTTCCTGTCTCGGTTGTTGGCAGGAGATTCTGCACACGCGGTGCTTGTAAACATTCAGACACGAGATTTTTCCCAATCAAAATCCACTTCCACTTTTTTTTTTTTTTTGAAAATCTTCCAAAAAATAGTAAAAGAGAGAGAGAGAGACAGAGACAGAGAGGGAAAGGAAAAGAGGAGATTTCGTCTGCCAGCTGCTATCGAGGCAAAGTTTTCAAAGAAGAGTTTTTTGTTTTTTTTTTGGAAGAGGATTCTTTGAAAGAGCACTGGCATCTAAACACAAGCGATCCCCCTGGCCGGCTCTCTCGCTGGGCTTCACGGAGCAGCTCGTACAGCAGTACAGAAGCAACCCTGGCAGCATGCAGCGACCCTCAGCTCCCACAGCTCAGGCAGCCCACAAAGCAATGATCTCCTGCAAAACCTTACACCTTTAAGGTTGCAGCTTACAAACTCGCGAGTTTCATTTCAACCCTGAACCCTGTACGGTGGTCTTGCGTCTACAGGACTGTCCACTTGGGGTTGTTTGTTGAGTTCCATGATCTCTGTCAAGTGAGATGGTTTAGTGAATCCTGCATTGAGCGGAGGGTTGGACACGATGACCCTGGAGGTCCCTTCCAACTCTAACATTCTATGATTCTATGTCTGAGATGGTTTAGTAAATCCTACATTGAGCAGAGGGTTGGACACGATGACCCTTGAGGTCTATTCCAACTTCAACATTCTACGATTCTATGTCTGAGATGGTTTAGTGAATCTTGCATTGAGCAGGACCTTGGACACGATGACCCTTGAGGTCTATTCCAACTCTAACATTCTATGATTCTATGATTCTAGTGTCCAGTGCGAAAGCTTCAGATGCTTCCTTATCACCATAATCCTTGTTCTTTCTCAACAGAGGAGAAAAGTATTTCATTTCTACGACTGGAGAAAACTAAAAGAAAGTGAAAGGGCTTGGTATACAGATGAAATTACTTCCCACCCCCCATTCGCGAAGCTACGTCTGGGTGCAGGTAAAGCATGGGATTAAGCAAGGTACTTACGTGAGTATTCCCGCTTGCTTAAGTGCTGGGGCTTGCCTTGCTTGCGGCGAGACATGTTGGTTGGTGGGTGGCTTGTGAGAGCTCGGTTCACATCGGGAGAGCAGGGTTAGAAAGAAGGAGACTCCAGAGAAAATATCTTCATCAAATGCCTTTGACATCCAAAATAAATTAGAAATAATACAAAGATGGTGCAGGGAAGATGAATTGTGGGACAGCCGTCATGCCTTTTTTTTTTTCTTTTTGGAGGGGGGTGAAAAAAAAAAGAAGAGAGAGAGATAGAGAAGGAGAGAAATGAAAAAAATGGCAAAAGCCCCCCTGAGCTGCAAGTTCAAGTGCGGACGTGACGTCCCTGCAAACTTGAACGTCAGGAGCTGGATGGACAGAGACATACAAAACATGGGCAGGGCCAGGGGGAGAGAAGAGGAGGAGGTAAGGCAACACCAATGGACATTCATAAGGGGCTGGACAGGAAAACCAGACCCGGGCAAGCCAATGGACAGTGATCAGAAGGAGAAGGGGGGTGGGAATGAGGGCACTCACAGTACAAGGGGGAGGGTGAGGAGAGAAGGGGGCTAGACACAAGCTGCTGCTTATTGAAAGGAAGAAAAAAAAAATATAGAAGCACAGTGTTGAGCTGGAATCTGATCCTGCTGAGGAGATAGCACAGAGGAAAGAGATCACAGCCTCTATCACATAAACACACCATAGACACAGAGCCCCCCAAAGCAATGCTCACAGGCAATCTGCAGAGACCTAGGTGACATACGAGATGACGCGGGCTTATTAAAAGGGCGCCGAGGTCCACGAAGCGCGCCAAGGGTAGACCGTAACCGGGTGCTATCTACGGAAGCGAGAAGGCTAAACTTTTACAGATGTGTAGGGGACGGTTAAATATAAGTTAGGCGGGAGGGAGGGGTTAAAAAGTTGGATTCGAGAAAGACTACTGTGTAAGGAGAGGTGTGAGGGATGGGAATTCATTACCCACGCAGTGTGCGGAAATTATGTAAAAAATATATGTGTGTAAGTATATAAATATGTAAAGCACTGCGGAATATGTTGGCGCTATATAAATAAAGATTATTATTATTATTATTATTAAATATATATAAAAGTATATATATGTATATAAATATGATCTAAATAGAAATAGGTGCTGTTGGTATGTACACACCTATTACTGGACGTAGGGAGAGATGGTGATTTAAATAGGTCAAGGATGCAGTGGTCAGCGTGAGTTGCAGTGCGTAATGGGTTAAGTCAGGGAAGGAGGAGTTGACAAGGAGGGAGAGATAGGTATGTGCAGACAATGAAGCAGAGAGGACATTA